>NC_133652.1:266356242-266586256 GCF_009905375.1 Apium graveolens | reverse complement strand
GGGAGCATTTTTAACAGATTTGCAATTATTAGATAGGTGATTAACACTTTTACAATGCACACAGCTTTTTCTAGGAGCATACCTATCAGGTGTGTAATTATTATGTTTATTAATCCCTACCTTCCCATTTTTTTTAGATTTTCTTTTAGTTTCCTTCTTATCCTCAACCAACTTAAGCCTATCTTTTAGCTGATCTAAAGTCATGTGTCCTATATTCACCTTACTGACATCTCTGGATGTGCTAGCTCCTTCTTTGACAAAGTTTTTGAGAGTTGAGTCATTCTTTTTATTAAGATTTTTATTTTTAAAAGAACTTGCCTATTTTAATTGATGAGCCTTCAACGGATGCTCCTTTTCTTCCTTCAACGGATAACTTTCATCATCCGTTGATACCACATCCGTTGACAATCCATCAATTAATTCTAACTCCTTTTTGTTTTTCTTTCAGGCATCCTCACAGAATGATTCAATTCCCTGAACCTTTGCAATCTGAACACTAACATCCCTAGATGTTTTCCAGGCCTTGATTACCTCTTGATAACTTTTTAAGTGTGTAGAAAGAATTTCTACTTTCTTAACAGCTTCTGCTAGTTCACTCTCAACAGTCAAGCATTTAAGTTTTATCTTTTCAAGCTCAATAACCTGATCCTCTAACACATCATTCCTGTCACTTAAAAACACATTATTCTCCTTGATCATAGTGTTTTCTTTTGCTAGTGATTTAAGGGAAACACGCAAATGATATAATTCATTGGTCATATCATTTATGGCTTCATTGCATTCATGTTTAGAAAGCTGAGAGAGATTAGTAGTAATTACCTGGTTGCTTGATGAACTAGTTTCATTTTCATCAGAATTAGCCATCAGGGCTAGGTTGACATATTCCACATCATCATCTTCATTTACCTCATCTGCTGCCCAATCATCTTGAGTGAGAAAAGCTCTTTCCTTTTGTTTGAGCAAATCAAAATACTTCTTTTTGTAATCAACTTGCTCAAATTTCTTTTTCTCAGAATTTGGCTTCCTACACTCACTTGCAAAGTGTCCACTAATGCCACAGTTGTAACATTTGAACTTTGATTTGTCCACCATGTTTTTGTTTAGCTTAGTGAACTTTGTGTTTTTCCTGAACTTCATTTTTGCAAACCTCCTGGACAGAAAGGCCAAATGTTCTTCAATATCATTAGATTCATCCTGACTGGAATTGTCTTCATCCTCAGCAACTTGCTCTTTACCCTTGCTTGATTCTGATTTGCTTGTGCCAATTTTGAGACTTGGCATTGTCTTCTCCTCATTCCTGGCTTCCATCTTCTCACTGTCAGCTACAAGAGCAACTGTTCCTCCTTTTCTCTTTCCCTTTTCCAACAGCTCATCCTGCTCCATTTCAAGTTCATAAGTCTTCAGAATTCCATATAATCTTTCAAGTGTGAAGTTCTTATAATCTTGAGAATTTCTCAAAGAGACAGTCATGGGCTTCCATTCCTTTGGCAGAGACCTAAGAAATTTTAAGTTTGAATCCTTGACTTGGTACACTCTACCATACAGCTTCAATCCATTCAACAGTTTCTGAAACCTGTTGAAGGTATCATTTAATGATTCACCTTCTTCAAAGTGAAAATATTCATACTGTTGAATAAGAAGCTGCATCTTGTTCTCTCTGACCTGCTCAGTACCTTCACAGATGATTTGTACAGTATCCCAAACTTCCTTTGCAGTTTGGCTATTGATGACATTGTCAAACATATCGTGATCTAAGCCATTAAACAAAATGTTCATGGCTCTCTTATCCTTGCGGATTTCTTCCATGTCTTCAATAGTCCATTCTGCTTTTGGCTTGGGAATGGATTGTCCAACAGCAACTGTTGCAGTAGCAGCTGTGGCTACTTTGTGAGGGATGTGAGGACCATTTTCAATACAGTTGATGTAGCTTTCATCTTGAGAATGAAGATGTAAATGCATCTTCACTTTCCAGTGATGATAATTATCTTTTTCCAGGACTGGGATCTTTACACCAATATCCTTCCTACTCATGATGGTAGTAGGAGGATTCTTCTGTGCACTCATGATGTTAGCAGGAGGATTCTTCTTCATCATTTACAGATTTACTATATACGTTATGTCTTCTGCACTATCACTCCGGAGTATACTAGATGCTCACAAGTTGACTGGTCCTAATTTTGCTGACTGGCTTCGAAATTTGAGAATTGTTCTCAGGGTTGAGAAGCTGGAATATGTGCTTGACTCACCTAAGCCTACTGAACCTGATAACGATGCACATAATGATGAACATGTTGTGTATCGTAAGTGGATAGATGATGCAAATGTTGCTCAATGCATCATGCTAGCTTCCATGAACATTGAGATACAGAAGTAGCATGAGCATATGGATGCTCACACTATCCTTATGATCTACAAGAGTTGTATGATGTGGCAGGGAGGACAACTCGATATGAGATATCAAAGGAGTTGTTCGGTTGTAGAATGTCTGAGGGATCATCTGTGAATGACCATGTACTTAAGATGATCAATTTGATTGAACGTCTTGGACAACTTGGTTTTGCCATGGATGGGGAGCTGAGCCAAGACTTGGTCTTGCAATCACTTCCGGGTTCGTTTTCGCAGTTTGTTGTGAACTTTCACATGAATAAGCTGGATGTCAGCCTGGCTGAACTCCGCAACATGTTGAAGACTGCAGAATTGAATTTTCCCCCTAAGAAGAGCTCTGTTCTTCTAATTGGTGAAGGTTCCAATCCTAAGAAAAGGAAGAAGAACCCTTCCAAGAAGAAGAAAGTAGGTGAGAAAAAGCCTGTTCCGCCAAAAGCTGAAGACCCCAAAAGCAAAGCTGTTTGCTTCCACTGCAATAAGGTGGGACACTAGAAGAGGAACTGCAAGGTTTACCTTGCAGAATTGAAGAAGAAGAAGGGTAGTGAGACTACCGCTTATGTTTTAGGTATGTTCATGATTGAAGTGAATATGTCATTACATCAAATTTCTACTTGGGTATTAGATACCGCCCGTGGTTCTTATATTTGTAATTCATTGCAGGGACTAAGGAGAAATAGGACTCTTGAGGAAGAGGAGGTGATTCTACGGATGGGAAATAGAGCAAGAGTTGTTGCTGAAGCTGTAGGATCATTTCATTTACATATGCCTACGGGCAAGACTATTGTTTTAAATAATTGTTATTTTGTTCCCTCGATTGTGAGGAATATTATTTCTATTTCCATGTTAGACTTGGCTGGATTTTCGTTTGTTATTCTGAATAATAAATGTTCAATTCGTAGAGATAACGTTCTTTATGGAAGTGGTATTTTAAATAACGGTCTTTATGTATGTGACGTAGAGCATAATTTACTACAAATTGAACATACTAATAAAAGAAAAAGGGATGATGAAAATCTCACTTTTTTGTGGCACTGCAGACTTGGTCATATTAGTGAAAATAGACTGCGGACATTGCATAAGGAAGGGTTACTTGACCCCTTTGATTTTGAATCATATCCTATATGCGAGTCTTGTCTATTGGGTAAAATGACCAAATCTCCATTTAGTGGACATGGAGAGAGGGCTGCAGATTTGCTAGGATTGGTACACACAGATGTATGTGGACCAATGTCTATGCAAGCTATGGGTGGATTTTCATACTTCATTACTTTAATAGATAATAGATCTAGATTCAGATATGTGTATTTGATGAAACACAAGTCTGAAGCCTTTGAAAAGTTCAAAGAATATAAGCATGAAGTGGAGAAACAAACCAAACATAGTATTATAACTCTTCGATCAGATCGAGGTAGTGAATACTTGAATGGAGAGTTTCTAGATTATCTCAAAGAAAATGGTATAGTCTCCCAGTGGACTCCTCCATATACTCCACAGTTGAATGGGGTATCTGAAAGGAGAAATCGAACTTTGTTAGATATGGTTCGGTCCATGATGAGCTATGTGAATCTTCCAGTATTCCTGTGGGGTTATGCATTGGAAACCTCAGCATATTTACTGAATAAGGTGCCTTCCAAATCTATTCCTCAAACTCTATATGAGATATGGAAAGAAAGGAAACCGAGTCTTAAACACGTTAAGATTTGGGGATGTCCAACTTATGTCAAGAAAGTTAACCCAGATAAGCTGGAATCTCGATCCATAAAATATAGTTTTGTGGGATATCCTAAAGAGACTTTATGGTATTACTTTTACACCGATCATAGGGTGTTTGTCTCCAGACTTCTTGGAAAAGCAATTTATCCTTGAAGGAAACAATGAGAGCAAAATTGAACTTGATGAAGTTCAAGAAGCACAAACTACCACGAATCAAGTGGAAACACCTGTTCAGACTGAACAACCTTCTGTGGAAGAGCCCATTTGTAGGTCAGGGAGAGTGTCTCGCCAACCTGAGAGGTATTATGGCCTTGTCATTGAGAATGACAATGAGTTGTCAATCATTGATGATGACGACCCTATGACCTATAATGAGGCTATGAGTAGTGTTGACTCAGAGAAATGACAAAGTGCCATGAAATCCGAAATGAAATCTATGTATACCAACCAAGTATGGACTTTGGTTGAAGCACCTGAGGGTGTGAATCCTACTAATTGCAAATGGGTATACAAAAGAAAGATTGGAGCATATGGCCAAGTGGAGACCTATAAGGCCAGGCTCGTGGCAAAAGGATTCAGACAAAGGCAAGGAATTGACTTTGATGAAACTTTTTCGCCTGTAGCCCTGTTAAAATCAATTCGGATTTTTCTTGCGATTGCTGCTTACTACGACTATGAGATCTGGAAAATGGACGTGAAAACGGCCTTCCTCAATGGGAAACTTGAAGAGGAAGTGTATATGACACAGCCAGAGGGTTTTCTTTCCAAGGGAAATGAACACCTAGTGTGTAAGCTGCTGCGAACCATATATGGTTTAAAGCAAGCTTCTCCTAGATGGAACATCCGTTTTGATGATACAATCAAAGAGTTTGGTTTTATCAAAAACATAGATGAACCATGTGTCTACAAGAAGGTTAGTGGGAGCACGGTAGCATTTCTTGTATTGTATGTGGATGACATACTTCTTATAGGAAATGATATACCGATGCTACAATCAGTCAAAGTGTGGCTATCGAAGAACTTCACTATGAAGGACTTGGGAGAAGCATCCTACATTCTCGGTATGAAGATCTATAGAGATAGATCTAGAAGAATAATAGGTCTTACCCAGGGTACATACATCCAGAAAGTGCTAAAAGGTTTAGCATGGAAAACTCCAAAAGAGGTCTCATACCGATCAGCCATGGAGTGTCCCTTTCTGAAAAGATGTCTCCTAATACACCTGAGGAAAGGGAGCGTATGAGTAAGATTCCTTATGCTTCAGCAATAGGATCTATCATGTACGCGATGTTATGTACTAGGCCTGATGTTGCTTATTCAATTAGTGTAACGAGCAGATATCAGTCCAATCCAGGTGAAGACCACTGGAAAGCAGTGAAGAACATCCTTAAGGACTAAGGATATTTTTCTTATTTTTGGTGGTGGATCTGAGTTAAAAATAGAGGGTTATACTGACTCTAGTTTTCAATCAGAAAGTGATGATAGCAAATCCATGTCAGGGTACGTGTTTACTCTGAATGGTTGTGCTATTAGTTAGAAGAGTTCCAAACAGTCTACAACGGCTGACTCCACAGCGGAAGCAGAATATATAGCTGCAAGTGAGGCTGCAAAAGAAGCCGTTTGGATGAGGAAATTTGTTTCTGAGTTGGGAGTTGTTCCTAGCATTGAGGAGCCTATTGTGTTGTATTGTGATAACAACGTAGCAATAGCACAAGCCAAGGAACCTAGGTCTCATAAAAATTCCAAACATGTTTTGCGACGCTTTCATTTTATTAGGGAAATTATTGAAAGAGGAGATGTCAAGATTGAGAGAGTTAACACACATAACAACGTAGCAGACCCACTCACAAAGTCATTGTCTCAGATTCACTTTGATCGTCATAAAGAGAAGATGGGTATTAGATACCAGGGTGACTGGCTTTAGTTCAAGTGGGAGATTGAAAGTGTTTGTCCCCAATCATGTATGATGAGTTAGGAAGAACTTTCTTGTATTCCTATTTGATTTCATTTGAATTAATAAAAGACTTGTTATGTTTTTATTATGGGCTTTATCTATTTAAAGTGTTTTAAATAAGATGCTCCATAGTTTAGAGTAAAACTTCTAGAATTATAATGAGATTATAATAGTGAGATCTTGAAGATGACAACTCTAGACTTAAATAGTTCCCGATCATAGGATAACTAATCGGATGTTAGTGGATCTGCAAAGATTGGTACATACTATGCTTGCTCCCTTCAGGAGGATGTCTGTTCTCATAAGCATTTATGTGGTGACACTATAGCTAGTACGTAGGTGCTTATTAGGGAATAAGTTCACTGAACATGACTCGATAAGTTGAACTACTAATGGAGATTACTCACGTGTCAATAGTGGTTCACTGAGTGATAGTTGTACAAGTGTCCTTAGACTTGAGATCGTTAAAGTTATCTTGTATATAATGAACTGTGCTTTGGTTTAGTCCTTTGTCTCAAGGACATCCATTAGGTCTATTATGGGCATATGGGTTTTTGTACAGAGATAATTAACGTCAATAGAGGATCTACCCCTTCCAGTATAGGAAGAGAATATCCTATGTTATTCTTATTATGCGAGTTCTGGAATCTCTGGCCAGAGTGTATGAAATTAGAAAGGAGTTTCTAATTTGCATTAATATGAACTTTGCATTATGAATATGAAATCATATGATTAAATTTGATAGGTCTGACACGAGATCCATGCCTTGTATTTAATCGGGATATTATAAGGGTAGAAGGAATTCATTGTACGGTAACTAGTCACTGACAGGTTCTTGGTATTCTAAGCAGTGAATTCATATTATCCGGATAGTTGCGATATATTGAGAAGCATCACTCACGATGTAGAATAAATATAATTAATCAGTTAATTATATTTAGTGAATTTTAGTATTCATATAAATAATTAATAAAGTTTGTTATTATTTATTTCTACTACCGGAATAATATTGAACCACAGGGTCACACCATAAAAGAATATTTTCTTTGATGAAATAATGAGAGAGAGAATTATTTTCTAAATAGTTTAGAAAAAAAAATAATGATTAAAATAGTTTTTATTATTATTAAAGCATTTTATAAAGATAAAATGTGGGGGGTTAATATATATATATATATAAAGCTATATTTTTTTTAACCCTAGGAGAGCCCTATAAATAGAATGAGATGGCTCATTCTATTCACACAATTTTGGTTTTGTGAAAACCCTAGCCTCCATCTTCTTCCTCTCTCTCTCTCCCAAAAACTCCATTTTTATAAAAGCTCGGTTTTATAAAAAGGTTCATCGAAGAGGATCATTCAAGGTGGATACCGGTAGAGTGCTTCACACGCTGAGGAGCAACTGCTAGCACTCCATTTTTATAAAACTTTGATTCACAAGGTATGGTTACGATTCCTCAGTTTTTCTTTTTATACGTTTTTCTATATGTGCGGTATATGGTTTTTACGGAATAAATGTTATATCACGCTTCTGCTCATCCGTAAATTCCTTTCACATCATATATTGGTGAGTAAGTGTTAATTAAATATAATTAATCAGAGTCTCTGTGAGAACGAACTAGAAATCATTCTATATTACTTGCGGACGCGTATACTTGCATGATTTATTTAGCGCATGCTTTATGCCTAACAAGAAGCTTAGAGTGTATTTTCTGTTTATTAACATATTATTCACTTAATTAAATAATGTGCAAGAGAAGCGGTCTTTGGATCCACCACATGTGTGTTACGTGTGAGCGGAGGTCATACTTGAAAATATAAAAAGCATGATGCATAGACATAAAATAGCCGCATTTGACACATTTGACAAGGAAGCTTAAATTTGTGCATCATCAAATGCACATTACATGTTTTGAGTTATTGTCATTTGCTTTCTGCTTCCTTTCTTTTCTGATCATGTTTATTAACATATGCGGATTTATAGTCTAACTTTTTCGAAGGGCAATTTATTTAGGTACATAATTGCCCTTCGAAAAAGTTACACTATAAATCCACAACTCTTAATAAGCATGATCAGTAGATGGCAAATGACAATAACTCAAAGCACGTAATGTGCATTTGATGACACACAATTTTAAGCTTCCTTGTCAAATGCGGCTATTTAATGTCTATGCATCATGCTTTTTATATTTTCAGATATGACCTCCGCTCACACGTAACACACACACATGTGGTGGATCCAAATACCGCTTCTCTAGCACAATATATAATTAAGTGAATAATATGTTAATAAACAGAAAATACACTCTAAACTTCTCCCGAATAGTAGGTAGTGAATCAGTAATGAATGAATACGTGTGTAAGTCAAGATTTATTCATTGATGAATATGTCATTAAGTCAGAGTTTGAATTTCCCAAAATTTGTTTTGCGATTTTCATAGTCTTTTCTAATTTTTTTTTGTGATATTTAAATACGTAAAAATTATTTCTTCTATCCTACTCTTTTTTTACAATTTTTTACATGCTTCACAAATATTTTCAAATTAATATAAAATATAATTTCATAATTATTTTTGAAATTATATTTTTATAAAAATTGAACTTAATAAGAATCTTAAAATCGTGCCTAGCCTCGTTCGCTCGGATAAAAAATTAAGTGTAACGAAGGGAGTAGTTTTTGAATATCTTAATCCCCAACTTATATAAAAGTGAAATAAAATATTAATAACTTATTATCATTATAACATACCTAACTTTTCGCACTTAATATATATATACAGAGAGAGACAAAACTATACTATATTATAATAATTATAATAATTAGAATGATATATATTTTGTTTCAACAGTTATCCTCTAATTCTAGTTAATTAAATAAATAAACAAGTACTGGTATATATTCGTTAAACTACTACACGCAGTCTACTTATCCCTGCTAAATTACGAACACAACTTATCCAATTATTAAAATGTAATTAAATAGCGTTATATATCCGCTAAACTACTAAATTATTAAATTACTAGACATAATATACTTATCGTACTAAATTACGACCCTATATTATCATATTATTATTATTATTATTATAAATCTATAATTATTTTATATTTATATAAATATTTTAAAATTATAATATGACGAGAATTTAAATATTAACGAGAACTCGTTCATTACACAGGACATAAACTAGTGATCAAATGGAAACCAAACCTAAAATAGAACTAGAAACTAATTTAACTCATTCAATCGATTTAATCTAATCCCCCGAAAATACCAGCAACTAATTTGCATCCCCCACACAGAATCTCAGTTTACTCCCTCTGTTTTTAATTTAATTTTTTTCATTAAATGATAAGTTTTTTAAAAAAAACCGACTTTACTGTATTTTTTTAAATTTAGCAATGATCAATTTACATATCATTTATGTTATATTTCAACGTAATTGAGAAAATATTTTATTTTAATTTATAATTTTCCTTGTAAGGGAGTTTCCATTGAACATGTATCCTAAAATTTTGATAAAAAATTGTTAATGTTGCTGGCTCAGGAACGCGTGTCCAGTGGTAGCCTAAACACGGTATTGAACGTAGTTATATAAAAATGAATTTTTCTTTTTTTACCGGATAAATAAATAGTGGTATATATATGCTAAACTATCAAATTGTTAAATTATTAGATCTATTTTACTTATTCTACTAAATTATGAACTCAACTTATTCTATTATTAAAATGTAATTAAATAGCGTTATATATCCGCTAAAATACTAAATTGTTAAACTACCAGACATAATATACTTATCATACTAAATTACGATCACATGTTATCCTATTATTATAATTTTTATTATTATTATTAGAAACTTATAATTATTTTATATTTATATAAATATTTTAAAATTATAAAATGACGGTAATTTAAATATTAACGAGAACTCTTGCATTGCACGGGACTTAAATCAGTGATCAAATAAAAACCAAACTTAAAATAAAAACTATAAACTAATTTAACGCATTTGATCGATCTAATCTAGTGTCCGTCTAAAAATATCAGAGCCAACTAATTTGCACCCTCCTCAATTTTTTTCCTCTGTTTTTAATTTAATTTTTCCCGTCAAATGATAAGTGTTTTTAAAAACCGACTTAACTGTATTTTTCTATATTTTCCAACGATCAATTTAGATAACATATATGCTATTTAAACATGATTGAGAAAAATATTTTATTTTAATTTGTAATTTTCCTTATAAGGGAGTTTTTATTAAATATTTTTTCCGTCAAACGATAAGCTTTTTTAAAAACTGACTTTATTGTATTTTTTTTAAATTTCTAACGATCAATTTACATAATATATTATTATTATTATTATTATTATTATAAATTTATAATTATTTTATTTATATAAATATTTTAAAATTATAATATGACGGGAATTTAACTATTAACGAGAACCCATATATTGCACGGGACTTAAACTAGTGATCAAATAAAAATCAAATCTAAAATAGAAACTAGATACGAATTTAACCCATTTGATTGATCTAATCTAAAAGGCCTTCTAAAAATACCGGACCCAATTAATTTGCACCCTCGTAAACAGAATCTCAGTTTTTTTTCTCTATTTTTAATTTAATTTTTTCTGTCAAATGATAAGTTTTTTTAAAAAACCGACTCATTGTATTTTTCTAAATTTTCCAACGATCAATTTACATAACATATATGTTATATTTCGGCATGGTTGAGAAAATATTTTATTTTCATTTGCAATTTTCCTCGTAAAGGAGTTTCTATTGAACATATATCCTAAAATTTTGATAAAAATTGCTAATGTTTGCAGTTTGCTTGCTCATGAACGCGGGTCCCGTGGTAGCCTATAGAACGTAGTTATATAAAAATGGATTTTTCTTTTTTTACAGGATAAATAAATAGTAGCATATATTGTTAAACTACTAAATTATTATTAAATTACTAGGTGTAAGTCATATGTCATAGCCTATTTGTATATTCAAGGATTCAACTCAACTCAAATAAGAATGTAATAAGTAAATAGTGGATCGACCGTCAGAGAGATCTCGCAAAGTAATATCTGTCAAAGGATTCAGAAACAAGGTTCATCTACAGACTTGAGGAATTAATTCACTGGAAGAAGTTCAAGAAATTGATCATGCCTCAGTGATATAAATCAAGAGTGTGGATTTAATCAAGTGACAGAGATCTCGTCAGAGTATCATTAATTACAAGGATTTAATCTGAAGAAAATCAAAGTATCAAAGTCAAGACATGAAGAAATGTCACGGAAGTTAGTCACTCATGAACCAGACAGTACATCGAGTGTCAACATTGAAGTGGTGGAATTGATTCATAATTGACTGTGATTATCAGAAGATTTTCAGAAGAATGGTTGCTGCTCAAGATTAGTATTAATTCTCTATTAATTAATTAAGTCATATAATTTAATTAAGAAAATAAATTATATCTGCAAAGATTAATTTATTTATTAATTGAATTAATTGATTAATTAATTCTGAATTAATATTAAGATTTTTCAGAATTGCTTTTTGAATTAAAATCAGTTTAAATCAGCAAGACAATTGAAAATGAACTAGCATGACAATCTGGATTGTCATACCGATTATCATGCCAAGTCATTTCAATTGTCATACCGAAAGTTACACTGGGAGGAGGATTGTCTTGCCAGTTCATTTTGATTGTCTTGCTAGTTCAATCAATAGCCTCACCGAAAGTCTTGCTAGCTCAATGGATTGTCTTGCTGAGCTAAAAGGATTGTCTTGCCAACAAATCAGGTGGTTGTTTTATTATTTAAACAACAGAAGCAACAGAAGTCAATCATCCATCCGAAAACAGTTCAAGAACAAAGAAAAGCAGAAGCTGAAAAATATATCATCTCTTCTCTGCTAAAATCAAGATCACAATTTCTAGCTAGTAAAGTTAAATCCAAACCACTAGAAATCATTATCTTGTTCTTGTGTAACAATCTAGCGGATCAAAATCCCTAGAACTTAATCTCAAATCGTGTTTAGCATTTGATTCTAATTATTGCAAAAATAGAAAAAATTCATGTCGAATTTATTCTAAATTTGTGATAATTAATTTGAGATTAATTCCTTGTAATCGATACAGTTGTTGTAACACCTTTCAAGTTTAATAATATTTTTATTTAACTTGAATTTTGTTTCACATTTTTTATTCCGCATTTAATTCGATTATTCGGTACTGTTTGTATTCAACCCCCCTTCTACAAACACATTGGGACCTAACAATTGGTATCAGAGCCTTCTGATTAACGAACAAATCAAGATCCTAGACTTTTGTGATTTTTCAACTCCTTGAATTTTTTATTCATTCAAAAATTCATAATGACTTCACAAAAAGTTGGAACCGTTAAAATTCCACAATTTGATAAAGAGAATTATATTATGTGGAAGAAGAAGATGCTCTTGTTTTTACAAGTGGCAAATCCCAAATATACAAACTTGTTAAAGAAGGGGATAAGAACTCCGATGGTTATTGAACCGGAGGTGATAGTAGATGATGTTGTGATCACCAAAGCCAGAACCTATCCTAAAGATCCTGAGGATTTTTCTCCTGCTGAAAAAGATGAAGCCTCCTTGGATGCCAGCCTTCAGTTAATTTTAATTGATTCCCTTGATCCCTTGATGAACAGACATGTGATGAACTGTAAAAATTCCAAACACATGTGGAAAACTATTGAGGTGATCAATGAAGGCACAGAGGAAGTTAGGGAGAACAAGTTGGAGATCCTAACCTCTGAGTATGAATATTTTAAATCAAATCCAGGAGAAGGAATTACTGAAGTGTTTGAGAGGTACAATGCGTTGATCAACAACCTGAACATAAATGGGAAATATTATTCAATCAGGGAGGTCAACAAAAAGTTCCTTTTAACACTGCCAACTCATCTTGAACATAGAATCACTGCCATTAGAGAAGCTAGAGATCTGAGTGAGATTTCTTTGGACAGGCTCTATGGAGTGTTAAAAACCTATGAGTTGGAGCAGATTCAACAGAAGGAAGTCTACGGGAAGGATAGAATGGTCAGCACATCTACTGCACTTGTAGCTGAAGGTCAACAACAACAGCAATCTCAACAATTGGAGAGAATGGTACAGTGTTACAAGGCTGAGGAAAATATGTTAGTAGCAGAATATGATCCTCCTACTACAAATCAATCAAGTGTTGATTTTTATTCCTTGGAAGAGCTGGAGCAATTGGAAGACGATTCAATGGCCCAAATTGTCAAGAGATTCTCCCATGTCAGATTCAAGAGGAATCCCAAGCTTAAGTACAAGTCCAACTACAACAAATTCCAGAAAGGTGGATCTTCATCCTCTAACACCAGCAGTGGTGGATACAAAACAGGGATGGTTGATCGGAGCACCATTAGATGCTATAACTGCAATGAGTTGGGACACTTTGCCACAGAATGTAGGAAGCCAAAGCAAGTAAGAAAGAACTAGGAAAGGGCTTATCTGGCAAAGGGAAGAAGCTGGAATGATACTGATAGTGAAGATGAAGATGAAGGAAATCTTGCTCTTATGGCTATTGATGGAAAAGCTTCATCGTCAAGAATAGAGGTAAAACTTTCTGATGCTGAAATGGTTTATCATCTAAGAGGTAACTTAGATTGTGCACGTCGTGATAATGAACTGTTAAGTTTACAGATCACAAACCTTGAGAAAGAGGTCAATGAATTAAGACTTGTGCATATTAATCAAGACAAATTAAAAGAACAAGTATCTTTTATAGAGAATAGAGTTGACTGTTATAGAAAACTCGAAACTATTCTCAAAGACAAGATCACCGGTCTTGAGACTAAGGTTAGAGCCTACTTCAATTCTTGTTCGAAGGCTAAAGAGTTCTACAGTAAGCAATCTGTTAATCAAACATCTGGAATAGGTTATGATTACAATGTTGCTATTGGAGAATTAGGCATAAACTCCCCTCCTCGTGTCTGTGCTAAAGGGAGGGAAGTACCACATGTGCTTAAGGGTGTTGATGAACCCCTCTATAAACCATCAATTGATGAACCATTTGATGCGACCTCTTCTGTTATTCAGGAAGAAATACGTGCTGAAGATCATGCTAATGAGAAGGTTGTTTCCAAGTCAAGTGTGTCGAAAGTTCCAGTCAAAGTTGTGAAAGCAACTGAGACTAACTCAGACACACATGAGTTGGATAACAAAAATGCCATGTCTGCCATGCATAAATTGCCTACTATTAATCAATCTCATAAAGCATGTGGTATTTCTAATTGTATGTCTTGTACTTTTAATATGATGTATGCTTATTTTAATGGTAAGCATGTTTCTAATGATAAGACTACTCCTCGTCAGCATGTGAATAACAAGAAGCATGATAGGTCTAAGACTGCCAGTCCTTCTAAGGCTAGAAAGGAGACATTTGTGCCTAAGCTTAAACAGAAATTTGTTAAGGCTGTTTACAAGGTCAAATGTTCAGTCATTGAGAAAGTTGAGACAATTAAAATTAAAAATGTTGTTTTGCCTGACAAAGGACAGTTCTACAAGTATGTCGGGCCCAACCAAGTTTGGGTTCCGAAGAAGGTCTAATCCATTTGCAGTGCAGGGCATTAAACAGGTGTAACCGGTAGTGTGGATTCTTGATAGTGGATCATCAAGACATATGACCGGAGATAGAGCCCTGCTATCAAATGTGGATTGAGAAAGCTGGCCCGCTGGTTACCTTTGGAGATAACAGCAAAGGTTTATCCGAGGGATATGGCTGTTTGCAAGCTGGGAATGTTATCATTGAAAATTTTGTATAGTGTGCTAGGTTATTATCAGGAAGCATCATCTAACATATAGCACCAGTGACGAGACTTGAGAATATTACGACATATCAGGCACCTGCTGCACATTACACTTGGAATTGGACTCTAGTAAGATGTGTACAAGTGTACTCCTGGTTGGTGAGTCAAAAGAGGAAGTCAATGCACCACGGTTCATGGACTTTGCAGCTGCAGATCTATTGGACTATGCAATCTCTTCTTCACAATCTCACTTCAGGTTGGTATGAACTAGTGTACTACTCAAGCAATCGTCAAGAACATGGTATGACACTCTAACTGAAGTTATTGTTTAATATGAACTAGTAGAGTCGTCATATTTTTAACTCTCTTATCATTAGGCACAATCATATTGTTTTATATGTGCAGTGATATATTGGTAATGCAACATAACAATTAGTATCTAAAGTACTTGACAAGTATCGGTCAATGATATGTTGTTAACATAATGTTGCAGATATTTGTAAGCTTTTGACATGAATGAGAATTACTTAGACTTTACCCGAAGTGATCAATATTTTATCAAAAACTCATTCATATTGAAAAACAAAATCAAACTTCTTTCTACATTAGTGATTTCTTATTTCATGTAAAATCTTTTGAAATCACTATTGTAAATCATTTTCTCTCTATTACCATATGTTCTGTGTTACAGGTTCAGTCTCCAATGACTTTCTTTCATTGACAGTCATGAGGTTGAAAACCCACAACGTCTATCCCAGACTGTAAAGACACACACAAAAACAGAACCAACCAACACTCTCTTACCACTAAATGTAGTATGAATGAGCGTGAGGGAGATAGTGCCTTAGTGCACCACATAAGGAAGGTTCTGTAGTCAACCCAGTAGCTCTGTCTCCTAAATAGATGAGTAGTATTTAAACCGAGACAACTGCTAGCCCCCATACATCTTCTCAAAAAGATGTAATGGCTGAAAAGGCACATAAACAGTTACTAGATTCATTATCTCAACAGGGTGCGTCTATTGAAATTTGCCTGTCGGCCAGGGTATCCAATGTAGTGTCACCACTTCAAACATAAACAATTCTTGATGCACAAGGAGAGGTTACACACACAAAGGATGAGTTGACGGAAACAAGAGTTTCAACCATTTTAAGGTCAGATTCGATTGTTCAAGGTTCGTTAATGGACCAATTGCCTTTATAGGTGTTAGGAGAGGTTACTGATCCATAAGCCATATGTCAGTGGTCAGTGTCTACCTCCCCAGGCTTAAATCCCCTGGATGCATCTGCGGATAGTGGATCTGACATAGGTGCAGATCGGCAACTTGTTGACAATGATTCAGATATTACCTGATGAGTCACAAGGAAGTGTCTTCACAGGCATTAGAAGGGAACTTTGATCTTTATGCTAAATTCTTTGGATCATTGTTTACCTTCCCAGAATTCAAATCTGGAACCCTAAAAGGGAAACTAGCAACTTGTTGATTATGACTCAGATTCATCTGACGAGTTTAACAAGGATGGGGATTTGCGAACTCCCATTGCACCACCTATGACCTCCTTAAGGATGGCTAAGGTGATTTTCCTTGCAGGTACAGCTGGATTATGGAGCTATGAGAGAAGAGTGATACACTTGTGAGAATGAGTGTAAACACGAGTGGAGAGAAGAGTGAAACACATGTGAGGTACACTAAACAGAATCACACACTCACAGTGAGGAAGAAAGAGAAACTACTTGTTATTTCTTTTCCAACCAAGTGAAATATGAGAACTTCTTCAGACGACGGCATACATTCCTTCACTAAGGGGGAGATAAAAGCTTAAGTAATAGTTTGGAGGATTCCTCAACTAAGGGGGAGAAATAGCAGGGAGTAAGAAAAAGATCCTACATGTACACTACACCACACCATTGTTGTTTGTAACTACGGATCCTATTGTACGGGAGAGGTGGTAAACACAAGGTGATTTTCTAGTAAGGGAATAAGCTGTTTTCAAAAGGGGAGTACCATTGGTTTTTATCTGCGGATCCTATTGTACGGGAGAGGTGGTAAACGAAGGTGATCTTCTTTAATCAGTTGATTCTCATAGGGGGAGAAGCAAGAGAGATATGGGCTTCTCAACAGGAAATGTGGTTGTACAAATGAAGATGGAACTACTTGAAGATATGTTCAGTCTAGAGGAACATCTACTTGGAATCTGGAAAATGTTAAATCTAGTCCAGAACTTTTCTACTATTTACTTTGTATTTCTTTTTATATCTTTTTCTTATTTGTTAGTTGAGTTATCCTCTAGGTATTTGTGTGTTATTGTCTAACAAACAAATAGGGGGAGATTGTAAGTCATATGTTATAGCCTATTTGTATATTCGAGGATTCAACTCAACTCAAATAAGAATGTAATAAGTAAATAGTGGATCGACCGTCAGAGAGATCTCGCAAAGTAATATCTGTCAAAGGATTCAGAAACAAGGTTCATCTACAGACTTGAGGAATTAATTCACTGGAAGAAGTTCAAGAAATTGATCATGCCTCAGTGATATAAATCAAGAGTGTGGATTTAATCAAGTGACAGAGATCTCGTTAGAGTATCATTAATTACAAGGATTTAATCTGAAGAAAATCAAAGTATCAAAGTCAAGACATGAAGAAACGTCACGGAAGTTAGTCACTCATGAACCAGACAGTACATCGAGTGTCAACATTGAAGTGGTGGAATTGATTCATAATTGACTGTGATTATCAGAAGATTTTCAGAAGAATGGTTGCTGCTCAAGATTAATATTAATTCTCTATTAATTAATTAAGTCATATAATTTAATTAAGAAAATAAATTATATCTGCAAAGATTAATTTATTTATTAATTGAATTAATTGATTAATTAATTCTGAATTAATATTAAGATTTTTCAGAATTGCTTTTTGAATTAAAATCAGTTTAAATCAGCAAGACAATTGAAAATGAACTAGCATGACAATCTGGATTGTCATACCGATTATCATGCCAAGTCATTTCAATTGTCATACCGAAAATTA
The DNA here is from genome assembly GCF_009905375.1 of Apium graveolens. Lineage (NCBI taxonomy): Eukaryota > Viridiplantae > Streptophyta > Magnoliopsida > Apiales > Apiaceae > Apium > Apium graveolens. The sequence continues at coordinate 266,568,367 of NC_133652.1, read as the reverse complement.
CACTGGGAGGAGGATTGTCTTGCCAGTTCATTCTGATTGTCTTGCTAGTTCAATCAATAGTCTCACCGAAAGTCTTGCTAGCTCAATGGATTGTCTTGCTGAGCTAAAAGGATTGTCTTGCCAACAAATCAGGTGGTTGTTTTATTATTTAAACAACAGAAGCAACAGAAGTCAATCATCCATCCGAAAACAGTTCAAGAACAAAGAAAAGCAGAAGCTGAAAAATATATCATCTCTTCTCTGCTAAAATCAAGATCACAATTTCTAGCTAGTAAAGTTAAATCCAAACCACTAGAAATCATTATCTTGTTCTTGTGTAACAATCTAGCGGATCAAAATCCCTAGAACTTAATCTCAAATCGCGTTTAGCATTTGATTCTAATTATTGCAAAAATAGAAAAAGTTCATGTCGAATTTATTCTAAATTTGTGATAATTAATTTGAGATTAATTCCTTGTAATCGATACAGTTGTTGTAACACTTTTCAAGTTTAATAATATTTTTATTTAACTTGAATTTTGTTTCATATTTTTTATTCCGCATTTAATTCGATTATTCGGTACTGTTTGTATTCAACCCCGCTTCTACAAACACATTGGGACCTAACACTAGGGATAGTCATTACGAACACAACTTATTTTATTATTAGAATATAATTAAAGCGTTATATATCCGCTTAACTACTAAATTTTTAAACTACTAGACATTGTATACTTATCCTACTAAATTACGACCACATGTTATCCTATTATTATTATTATTATTATTATTATAAATTTATAATTATTTTATATTTATATAAATATTTTAAAATTATAATATAACGGAAATTTAAATATTAAGAAGAACCCATATAATACAAGAGACTTAAACTAGTGATCAAATAAAAATCAAATCTAAAATAAAAATTAGAAACTAATTTAACCCATTTCATCATCTCCCCTCAATGGAACTGAGTTAATTGAACTTACACTACCCTGGCTTTGTTAGTAATAACTTACTACGTTCTTAATTAGTTTTAAGTATACAAGTAGAAAACAATACTAATCGATCTTAATTTTAATTCAATCTTAAATAATCTATAATTTTATTATTAAAATATTACTAGTAATCGATGCTAATATTAATTTTACTATATTACACGTATTAAATTAGCATTACGAGATATCTCAAGTTATAACAATAACTTATTTTTAGGTTTTCAATTCAAGTTGTCACTTAAGATTTTTCGAGAATATATACTCACTTCTAAAATATATAAAAATATATAAAGATGATTATTCAAAGATTATATAATACCCGTATAACTATTATTTTAAATTCTAATTGTTTTCATAAACGTAAAATAAAACATTGTAATCTGAATAAATAAGTCAAATTAATTTAGGAAAAATAAATATATCATATATTTAAAAAAAAGGTCATAAAATGCAACTTTTCCCACTACCAGTAGTGAGAGACTGACAGTTAAAAGAAGAGTTGAAAAAGTGTTTTTGGATCCTAATTTAATGGATCAATTTATCTTGTATTCCTCAGCATTGCAACTGTCTGTTTTTACTGTGACTGTTTAGATAAAGATTCTAGGTAAATTAAAGCAACTGAAGTAATCTCATAGTCCTAACCAAATCTGCTTTGATTTACTTATATCCAATTATTTATTATTTTCTAATCGTAAATTTATAAAAAGGGGAAAAAGATCATTTTTTTATTAAATCAGTCAATAAAAATAAAATTCATAAACATGATTTGATCTTAAATGATATGATTACTATATCTCTAAGATTCCGAATATTTTTACATTTAATTAGAATCATAACAGAATTAAACCTTCATCACCAATTTTATCGTTAAACAAGATGAGTCCGTGTCAACTCGGGATAAAATTTTATCAGTCGGTGTAGTATAGGTTCTCTATATAAGGAGTGCAATGTAGGATATTATTAGCCTCATCTGCAACAAACTCTTTACTAGTATTGCTCTCACTCTCCTTTATTTTCTCTCTTCTAAATATGACCGGAGCTTCTATGATTACCGGCGAAGTTTCCGTCGATTCATATGATACTAACAAGCCTAAACCTAAAAGGAATAAGTATGCTTTTGCTTGTGCTCTTTTAGCTTCCATGAATTCCATCTTACTCGGCTATGGTACGTATCATCTTTTTCTTGTTGATCTTTCTAATCACGTAATGTTTTTTAAAGTTGTATTATTCCGGATCTTTTAGAGTTATGATTTCGTCCATGTATTTTTTTTGTATGGTACTCAGTTTGTTTGATTATCGTTTGTAAATATTGTATTATTCGAAATTTTTTAGAGTTATGATTTCTTCGTAAACTCACATGTACGTCCCTGTAAGGTACTCGTTTTAATTATCGTCTCTAATTTTAAATATTAAATTGAATATTTTAGAATTCTGATTCCGTCTCACTGCCATCTATGTTGTTAGTAATAATTTGTGTTTTATTTTGTTTGAAGACACCGGAGTGTTGAGTGGAGCATCAATATACATAAAGGAAGATCTCCATTTCTCCGACGTTCAAATCGAAATAATCATCGGAATCATCAACATCTACTCTCTTCTTGGTTCGGCCATAGCCGGAAGGACCTCGGACTGGATAGGCAGACGTTACACCATGGTACTAGCTGGTATCATATTTTTTCTAGGAGCCATTTTCATGGGGCTTGCTACAAACTTTGCCTTTCTCATGTTTGGTCGCTTTGTTGCTGGAATTGGTGTCGGTTATGCCATGATGATCGCTCCCGTCTACACTGCCGAGGTTGCTCCGTCGTCTTCCCGTGGTTTCCTCACTTCTTTTCCTGAGGTTTTCATTAATTCTGGTGCGTTTTAGTTACTTGTACCTTTTCTTTTTCCTCGTTCGTTTCCGATATATTAATTGTGAATAAACGGAAAAAATAAAGAGATAAGGATATAAACGGATACGGTTCTTAATGTTTAGCACAACTTTGTTATTGTACTGATCTATCTCACAATCTCTTTTGCCTCACTATATGGCATAGATTTACAATCACTATTCAAGTTTACTTGACATGGTGATACTGCTAGATCAAGAGGTTATCGGTCATATATACAAATTGTAGTGTTTAAGAGATATTTATGTGTGTTTTGATAGGAATTTTGTATGCATATGTGAATCATAGATATGGTGTAAATTCTTAGGACAATTAGAGATGTTTACAAATTTTTATCTCGTTTTTGTGGCCCTGTATCCCATGACTCATACCTTTAATAATGCAGCAGTATAATTGTTTTTTTGTACACGTTTAGAAAGAAGATAGCTATCAGTCCAACTGTTTTATAATATTGGTAAACTTACATATGTTTATATGTTTCATCATTACCTAAGATGAGGGTACCTAGTAAGTAATAATTCATGTATGATGATAATTTTTTATATGTAAACCAAATTTGCTTATGTGTGTGACACTTTATCAGGTGTGTTGCTCGGGTATGTATCCAACTTTGCATTTGCCAAGTGCCCACTTTGGTTAGGCTGGAGAATTATGCTGGGAATTGGAGCATTTCCTTCAGTTGCCTTGGCCATAATTGTGTTATATATGCCAGAGTCCCCACGTTGGCTCGTTATGCAGGGTCGACTTGGTGAAGCGAGGACTGTACTTGAGAAAACTTCTACTTCCAAAGAAGAAGCTCACCAAAGACTGTCTGATATTAAGGAAGCTGCTGGGATTGATAAAGATTGTAATGACGATGTTGTTCAAGTTCCAAAACGTACCAAAGACGAAGCAGTGTGGAAAGAATTGATTCTTCACCCTACAAAACCTGTTCGCCACGCTGCAATTACGGGTATTGGTATTCATTTCTTCCAACAGGCTTGTGGTATTGATGCTGTTGTTTTATACAGCCCTCGAATTTTTGAAAAAGCTGGTATCAAAAGTAATAGTAAAAAGCTCCTTGCGACAATTGCTGTTGGAGTCTGCAAAACAGTCTTTATTCTGATATCAACGTTTCAGCTGGACAAAATTGGACGACGCCCCCTGATGCTAACAAGTATGGGGGGTATGGTTATTGCTCTATTTGTACTGGCAGGCTCATTGACGGTTATTAACAAATCACATCATACTGTTCATTGGGCTGTTGGTTTGGCAATATTTACAGTGTATGCTTTTGTGTCGATATTTTCAAGTGGCATGGGTCCAATTGCTTGGGTCTATAGCTCCGAGGTGTTCCCTTTGAGGCTAAGAGCTCAAGGTTGTAGTATCGGAGTGGCAGTTAACCGTGGCATGAGTGGCATAATTGGAATGACATTTATATCGATGTACAAAGCCATGACTATTGGTGGTGCATTCCTTTTATTTGCTGTGGTTGCATCTATCGGATGGGTCTTTATGTACACAATGTTCCCCGAGACACAAGGTAGAAATCTCGAAGAAATTGAGTTATTGTTTGGCAGCTACTTTGGCTGGAGGAAGACATTGAAGGATTTGAAGGCAAAAGAAGCTGCTGAAGCAAAGAGTCGCGAGAGTGAAGTTTAGCAGTCAGATGAATTTAGGGTTCAAAGATGTTATATTAGCTCTGTGTAGAGGGTAGTTTTAGAGAAGCCCTTAGTATGTGTTGGAGTATGTGTGATTATTAACCATCACACGATAATTTAGAATAAGGGTGTCAAAGAACAATTACCCATTTCTTATGTGGTAATCTATTGAAAAGAATTTGCCCAATGGTATCAATATTTAAATGGTATTTTGCTTTTGCTAATTAATTTTTAGCATATTGTTAAAATTATTGTGGTTTTTATTGATCTATATCCCTCCTACATTTGTGCCTTGAATGATATAATTGTATGTTTGGATGGTAAAAGTATCTTGTTAATTTTGTGGTTCAGAAAAGATGAGATTTTGAAATCTGACAGTTGTATATTTCATAGATTGCATATCTCTAAAATAATGGAGGGGATAAACCTCCATTTTACACCATCGTTACAGATTTTAAGAACCAGAAAACAGATTTCTTGCAAGTGTTTTCTTGAGTTTTATGCATGCCTACTTCTAAATATCGAGCATTGGACTCTTTCTCGAATTCTGATTTTCAATCGAATATGGATGAAAATTCTGGTGGCCGGAAAACAAACAAGTATGCTTTTGCTTGTGCCATTTTAGCTTCCATGAGTTCTGTCTTACTTGGTTATGGTATGTTTTTTTTCTCTTAGCTTATTTCCAATGTGATACTCATAATATTTTTTATGTGAATAATTTTTTTGTTTGATTTGGTTTTCTATTGGAAGATACTGGAGTAATGAGCGGAGCAGCTATGTATATCAGAGAGGATCTGCATTTCACCGACGTACAAGTTGAAGTTATTGTCGGAATAATCAACATTTATTCTCTATTTGGTTCTGCAGCTGCTGGTAAAACATCTGATCTAATTGGCAGGCGTTATACTATGGTATTAGCAGGCCTCATATTCTTTGCGGGTGCTTTACTAATGGGATTTGCTACAAACTTTGCTTTTCTGATGGTTGGGCGGTTTGTCGCTGGAATTGGAGTAGGTTATGCCATGATGATTGCTCCGGTCTACACCACCGAGGTTGCTCCACCATCATACCGTGGTTTTCTCACCTCATTCCCACAAGTTTTCACAAATAGCGGTATGTTAATCCTCACATTTTAAGATAATTTTTGTTGTGATATTTTTCATTGATTATGCATTTTAATGTTGGTGCTAGAGGGCGGCACCTCAACTGTGGATTGAACCTTCAACCTCTTATTACCAAATATGGGAGGGAAGGGGTATCCGCTAAGGGTAAGCCGATGTAATAAATTTGTAATAAATATGACATCATTTATGTTTTTACCAGGTGTGTTACTTGGGTACGTATCAAATTATGTATTTGCCAAGCTACCACTGTGGTTAGGTTGGCGACTGATGCTTGGAATCGGAGCAATTCCTTCTCTTGCATTAGCTGCTGGTGTTCTATACATGCCCGAGTCACCACGTTGGCTCTTCCTGAGAGGTCGGCTTGGGGACGCTAGATGTGTTCTGAAAAAACTTCAGACAGCAAAGAAGAAGGTCTTGAAAGATTACTCGTTATCAAAGCAGCTGCAGGCATCCCTGAAGATTGCAATGAAGATGTTGTCCCTATGTCAAAACAACATTCGCCTGAAGGGATATGGAAAGAATTTCTCATTAATCCTACACCAGCTGTTCGTCACGCTTCTATTACTGGAATTGGTATTCATTTTTTCCAGCAAGCAAGTGGCATAGACGCTGTTGTTTTATATAGTCCGCGAATCTTTGAACAAGCTGGAATAACAAGTTCTGATCAGCAACTACTTTGCACTGTTGCTGTTGGATTTTGCAAAACCATATTTGTTTTGCTTTCAACATTTTTGTTAGACAAGATTGGACGACGCCCATTAATGCTAACAAGTATGGGAGGAATGGTTATTTTTCTAGTGATGTTAGCAACGTCGTTAACTGTCATCAACAACGAGGATCATACCGTTGATTGGGCTGTTGCCTTGGCAATAACAGGGCTGTTAGGTTTCGTATCAATATTTTCTAGTGGAATGGGGCCAATTGCCTGGGTCTATAGCTCGGAGGTGTTCCCACTGAGGTTCAGGGCCATAGGTTGTAGTATCGGAGTGGCTGTTAATCGCGGCATAAGTGGCACAATTGGAATGACATTTATTTCTATGTACAAGGCCATGACAATTGGTGGTACATTCTTTTTATTCGCGGTGATTGCAGCTATTGGGTGGGTGTTTATGTTCACATTATTTCCGGAAACACATGGGAGAAATCTTGAGGACATTGAACAATTGTTTGGGACTTATTTTAATTGGAGACAAACATTGGGGGAAATAAAGCAGAAGGAAGCTCAGGACAAGGAGGCTAGTGAGGGTAGTGAGGCCAGTGATGCTTAACACCGGGTTCCAGGGTGATTTTTTGAAAGAAACAGAAAAGTAAAGGGGAGACGAAAAATTCTGAACTATTCTAACCAACGCGTGTTCTCTGCAATTTTTGCCAGAATATGGAGAGAAAAGTGAAGAAAGTCGGAAAACAAGGCCTCCAACATTTGGCGATGCACAAAGGGGAAAACACACGGGACTCGGGGGTAGACAAGAGAGTAACATCATACTTCCACTTCCCTTTCTTCCTTTCACATTCTTTAAAAGGCTTTTCTTTAGCTTCTTTCAAGTTTCTGGAAAACTATGTAAAGCTTGTTATACTAGACCTGAAAATGTTAATTATTTGTATGTAGAAGGGTAGGTTTAGGAAAAACAGTTTGTCCATAGTTATTAACCATACCATTTGTACGTATAGGAGAAGTAATCTTATGGTTGTGTGAATTTTTGAACATGATCTGTTGTGGTAATGTACAATATGAAGTAAATAGATTTGAGTTATTTGACGTTCGTGGCATTTTCTTAATTGCATTTGATTTTATGTTCGAGTTTAGGTAATGAAATTATACAGTAACTGTAAGATTGTAACATTTGAAGGGTTGAAGCTATCATGATTGCTGGATGAATATCAACATCATGGCGGGAAACAAGGATAAAAGTTACTCATTACTGAATCAGGCTTCCATATCCCCCTTCTTTATTTGGAGGCAATCTCAGTTGTTGGATGTCAAAATTGTCAGATGTTCTCTGTAAGAGGATCAAAAGCCAAACAAAAGAGGGATAACAAGAATGGTATTAGGATATAATGGTTGATACGTATGTTGAAAGAGATAGAATATCAATGGGACATGTTTGCCTTGGGGAAAAGGTCCGGCCTGATTAGCGATTACAAGTAGCGATGGAAGCAGGATCTTTTGTAATATGCGTACCTACATTTTCTAATGAGCGCAGGATCCATTGCAAGCTAATGCTTATCCTGGCTTGGATTTTGAGGCAAATTCTAGAAGTTGATGTTTCACCAAATACAAAGTAGTTGCTTTGGAGAGCTAGTTTAGGTTGTCTTCCTATGTCAGTTCAACTAAAAGAATTGCTAGTGTTAGCGACATGTCCCATGTCAAAAACATGACCAATATTGGCTGTCTACTCCAACATTGTTCCTCATTGCAATAAAGCTACTTCAGAGCATTAAAAGTGCAAAGACTGACATTTGTCTGGTCCTAAACATTTGGCTTGTATTTTGGTGTAAAACTAAATACTGACCATCAATAAGTATGTTTCAAAACAATGAACAAGTTTCACTAACGGATAAGCTTATGAATTTTGAATACCAGTGCTTACTGTTTGGAAGAGAGGCAGGGTCTGCTGCAGACATTTTTTGTGAAGATCATATCCAGACCTCCGTTAGAATGTCTTCAAAATCTTTCCATTGCCATCATATTTGTCAGCATAGGTATTATCCAAACCTTTTCTAAAATGTCTTCAAATTCTCCCCCATCATCATCAGATTCATCAAATCAATCACCACCAACGCCAAGCTCGTCATCAGGATCTCCACCACCCCCACAAGACAGCTCGCCACCTCCCCCTGACAAGGACAACAACAAGAAGTCCCCACCACCACCTTCACCATCCAGTGAAAATTCACATGGTCCACAACCACCTCACAATGGTAGACAACTTCCTCCCCAACATAAGTCAAAGTCGTCCTCCTCAGGTGATTCACAATCAGATGGAGGCACATCTAACGTTCAAAAGAAAGCCATCATAGGTGGAGTTGTTGGAGGGACAGCATTGTTGATCCTTTTTGTGCTAGCATGCTATTGGTCATTCTGTAGAAAGAAGAAGAACAGAAAGCCACATGAACAGATGATCTACTATAGGGAAAATTCTCGTGGAAAGAGTATGAACTTGAGTATTTCCAAAATATTATGAATATAGATGTTGTTTAACCTTCTATGCACACCCAAAAGCATACTACATTACTACCTCAATGTTTTAAATTGTAGTCTTGGTTATACTCATGGAACACTTAATTATGATATTAGCAATATTGAAAATTGCAGTCAGACTGTAATGCACAATATCAATAGAGGAGTTATTTTTAGTCATAAGTGTCTTATCAACATGATTCTTAATGTAAAATAATATTGGTTCAAAGGTTTTCGATAATTAGGTATACCTAAATAATGGCCAGACATGATAACGGATGAAACTACTGAAGTACATTATCCCCCTTTTCCCCCATGTTTCACTTCTGATTTCTACTTGTTGCATGAAGGTAATGCAAACTACAGTAGTGGACAGCCCACAGGTGGAATCGATCCTCCAGCTGAACATCGTGTTAATATACCACAATCAGGGAATACAGGAGTGAGCTCTAAATATGGCTGGGAAGGGCAACCTCCTCCACCACCAATGGCATTTAGTAACAGTGAGGTGAGCTCATCCGGACGCCATCAACCTGCCATGCCACCTCCACATCCAGCCTTAGCCCTTGGCTTCAACAAAAGCAATTTTAGTTATGATGAGCTAGCAGATGCTACCGGAGGATTTGGAAAGGCCAATCTTTTGGGAGAAGGTGGTTTTGGTTTTGTTTATAAAGGATTGTTATCTAATGACAAGGAGATAGCTGTGAAAAGTCTCAAACCTGGTAGTTTCCAGGGTGAACGAGAATTCCAAGCTGAGGTTGACATCATTAGCCGTGTTCATCACCGACACCTAGTGTCTCTGGTTGGTTACTGCATTGCAGATGATAAAAGGATGTTGGTTTATGAATTCGTAAAAAATGATACCCTTGATCATCATCTTCATGGTATGCCTCGTCTTTTATAATTTTCAAACTATTATACTGATTACTGCTGGCTTCATAATCATTTCAATTCTCTAAAGTTTGCTTATAACAATCATTTTATAAATCTAAATTTAACCCTTCAGGAAAAGGTGTTGCAGTGATGGATTGGTCTTTAAGGATTCAAACTGCAGTCGGGGCAGCCAAAGGTTTTGCTTACCTTCATGAAGATTGTAAGTTAATAATTTTCTCCATAACTTTGTCTCCCTCTGTTTAATTTATCTGGAGAACTTATTGTTGTCTTGCACAGGTCATCCTCGCATCATCCACAGGGATATCAAAACTTCAAACATTTTACTTGATGAGAAACATGTAGCCAAGGTATTTTCTTACTTCAGTTAAGATAGATAATTATATGTTGCAACATACGTTTCACACTTATTCTTCACATAAAGGTGAAAATGAGGGGCATGGTTCCCCAGGTAATAAGCATAGAAAGACACACTGCGACAATTTTATGCCAGGAAGCATTGCAGAAATTCTCTGCCAGGATCCGAACCTTTTATATATTATCATAGTGCTTCCGTTAATCATTAAGGTCTCTATATAATCTTGTTTAACAGGTGGCAGATTTTGGATTGGCCAAGCTTTGCTCTGACGACTATACTCATGTGTCAACGCGTATTATGGGAACATTTGGGTGATTCTAACTAAGACCTACATTAAATTGCAAAAGTTAATGATGAACTCAATTAGTAAGCTTATCTGCATTCAAAGGATATAAGCTCTATATGTATGATAATGCAGATATCTAGCACCTGAGTATGCATCAACCGGAAAGCTAACTGAGAAATCTGATGTTTATTCTTTTGGTGTCGTGCTCTTGGAGCTGATATCTGGAAAGCGTCCTATTAATGTGAACTCGCAGGGTGATTCTCTTGCTGACTGGGTATGTAAGATGAATCTCCTACTCTATTCAGTGCTTTCTATGGTTGTTCTTTTGTCAATGGGCATGGTTTCATTATGTTTCTGCAATGCATATACTATCTGGTTCTTTCGTCCAACGCCTTCATTAATCTTTGAAAGTTTCTATTGATGCAATATCTTGTTATAAACAAACATCAAATTGAACAGAAACCAAGATGAAATCAGATTTTTCTAGTTTAAATGTGTGTGATATACCTGTGTGTCCATTTTTTATGATGGATGTGCAGGCTAGGCCTATCCTAATGCGTTCAGTAGAGGGCGAAAGCTACGAGCAGCTAGTCGATCCCAGGTTGGAGGACAACTATGATCCTGAGGAGATGCTACGCATGGTAGCATGTTCTGCTGCCTGTATCAACCGTTCTGCTAGGAGACGCCCAAAAATGAGCCAGGTATGATGAGTTCATTAATTTCATTCTACCCTAATATACATCTATTCTATGAACCAAAATCGAATGTTTAAGGATTGTCTGATTACTACTTATTTCTGAGATGCATATATTACATGTATTGAATGAATAATTTTAGAGTATGTTCCTGTGTAAAACAGCTTGTTAATGCATTGGAAGGCCATGTCACACTTGACCACTTGAGTGACAGACTAGTGCCTGTACAGAGTTCACCGTTTATAAATGACATCTCTGAGGGAGAGAGTTCATACAGTGCAGATATGTAGAAGCTTAATAAACATGTTCAAGGCAGCAATTCAGTAGCAGCAGTAAGCACGGTCACACTCGTAAATTCAGCCATTTAAGTGGTTATGCTCATATTCTTAATCTTCAAAATTTGAGTAGCGCTTATGCTCATTTTCTGAATCCTTAAAATTTGAAAAGGATTGATTATCAGAGACATGTTTTCACAACCATAGTAACATTGTAGCAGCTCTATGTATATGACAATGTTAATGCTACGGACAGGAATTGTCTAATCCTCGACTCTCTAGAGCAACACACGCTCTACGCACTTATGCTACGGGCTAATTCAAACAGATTGAGGTGTCTCAGAGGCGTTTTCTGGGTGAAAGCGAATTAGCTAATCATGCAGGTTACTTGTAACATTTTACAGTGGAAAACCTGTATGGGATCTCTGCGAATATGCTTTCCATGCAGTGGCTTATATATATGTTCCTTTGTTTCCTCAAAGATGTTTTGTTCCTTTAGTCTTGCAGTTGGCAACAATTTGTAAGGAAAGGCAGAACACCAAGAAGATTGGAATATATTGCCTATATGTTTCTAGGTTACATCTGTTGTTGTTGATTCTAGTTACAGATACGTTAAAGTTACACTGTTGTAATATCTAACTTCAATTATTATTCCATTTAACTAGGGGAAAATGTGGATTTCGAGTCTCACATTAACATCTCATTTGAGTATCGAAATGAATAGGTCTTGTTGTGCGAAAGTAAGAAGTTATGCTCAGAGTAAGTTCTCTCGGAGGAGGAGACGTCGTCGTGTATTCAATTACTCAAAAGAACTAAGAGATGGATAAGATGCAATGATCCAAATTTATCGCATGAAATGGAAAATTGCAATATAAAAAAAATGTCCTATAGTACTGAAATGCTAAAGAGGCTTTCAGTTTTCATGGTTTTATAGAGCAACACGCTCGTTTTATATTCAATTTCTCTCTAGTGTTTCATCACATACGTGCGTGCTGGCTGAATAAATTAAGACCGGTTTTGCAAAATGGGGTATAGAGTAGTGCACATGATACACTTCTTTCCGGTAATCCTTCAATAAAACACTATCAGAAGTAATTGGATACACTTCTTCTTTCTGGTGTTCATTTCATAAAGCTCTATCAGTTATAATTCCAAACTGGGCGAGACTGCATTCTTTTCGCAACATCATGGAAGTCGTTTTATCCTAAAGGTGATCGACTGGCACATATGAGAGCACAAATACGCTTCAATGAGACAGTTCTATAGTTGATGCAAATCTATATCCTTTCTCATTTATTTGTTTCTTCTCCTTCACATAGTATACCCCAATTCTGTTGCTTAAACATTATCATTATTGGTTGTTGGTTTATCACAGACTGTTCCACATTAACTTCTACGAGACCATTACTTCTCATTGCAAAATGAATAGTGCTCACTGCTCAGGGCTCAGGAGTTCTCAGAATCTAAACTATTCTCAGAATCACACCTATAATAAATTTAATAGTTGATACTTGATGATAATAATAACAATAATATACTCCAACAAATGGCCTTTATATTTCTAAAACACCATGTTATTCTTATTACACAATACACAAAAATTACATGATGGAAAAGTAAAGGTTAATGGCATTTTACCACAATGGTACTGTGGAGATCTGTTTGGTTCCTGAAGAGTCAAGAGACTAGAAATACAATGTATAACCGGGATTTCATATCACTGTCCTGTGCCCTCCAAAAGCCCAAATCTGCCAGCATAAAATATAATTTTAAAATCTGTAATTGTGTATAAGATCACGCTCTGTAGTAAGCTAGATGAATATCATAATTAGCACACAACTTCAACACGCTAATAAACTGATGCTACACAAGTCACTGTAACCTAAAATTCTGTCAGTTGACTGTTATTTGCTTGCTTGGAGATTTTTTCGAAAAGAATACTTAATACAAATTATATTTAGAAGCAGTGTGCAGGTTATACATGTAGAAAGCAAATAAATTTTCAATTTTTGGGCCGACTGGCTGTGATAATGCAAGCTATAGTATGTATAATTTTGAAATATGGGCTTCAATTAAAATAATCAGTTACCAATACATACCGAAATTTCGAACCAAAAAAGATTTTTTGGAAAACCAAAACAAGTATACATAAGAACTGGTGCAAGGTAACAAGTAGTTCTAAACTTATGTATCCATACTCATACAACAAAAGTAATACTAATACTCTATTATCCAAACTAGTGGTATCGAAGTGACAATGGAAACAACCACGGGGATGTGAAATGCAATTAACCCTACTAATATTCAGAAAAACTTTACTAACCTTTAGGTTTGTATCCCAACTACCTGTACATAGGGCGCTGCCATCAGCTGACAACCCTAGGCAACTAATTCGACCTTCATGTGAATTATGGAGAGACCCCAGGTTCAAAACCATCTATCATGCAAAAAATGAGTAGTGAGAAAGCATCGTAAATCCAGTTCAGTTTCTAACATAGCATATGTGACATGTGTATCGATCTATTTCGAACAATGAGATAAACTGAAAAGGTTTGGGAATTGTAAAATAAAAGGTAAAGTTTGTACGTAGGCTTGTAGGCATATATACTCCATAAAACTTTACGAAGTGTTCCAAAATGCAGATATTCCAAATATGCTACTTAATAATGTAATTGTACTTCGAGTCGTGTGTTTTCCTTTTCCTTCTCAAGTACATATTATTCAACCACTCGAGTGTCAAGGATGAGGATATATTTTGGTGTCTATTGATAATGTTTGAATATTGCCTCGGTAATTGCAAAAGCTGATCTCATGGCATAAATCATTCCAAGAATATATTTCAGCACTGATATTATGCTGAACGCTATCTTTTTTATTTAAATTTGTAGTTCAACTTTGATTTGTAACCTATATAAAGGCCAAATTCTGGAAGAAATTATCAATCTTCAGCTCAGAACTTCTAACTGTTTTTATATGATGCTGTTCTTATAATCTTCAAACCAACAAATTGGTATCAGAGCCACTCTTCTGACTTGTGACTAAGTCAAGAGAACCCTCATACACCTTTCTTCTATATTTTTCTATGGATCTTGAAACAATTCACATCTCTAGCACCACCATCGTTTAGGTGAAAATTACCAACTCTGGGCAGCGAGAATGGAGGCACATCTAGAGGCAAATGATCTCTGGCAACCTGTTGAAGAGGAGTACGAAGTTCCTCGGCAGAAAATCCTCCCACGGCTCAGATTAGGAATCAAAAAGAGAAGATATCAAAGAATTCAAGGGTAAGATGTACGCTACTTGTAGCTGTCTCTGCAGAAATCTTTACAAGGATCATGACAAAAAAAATCCGCAGTCGAGATCTGGAATTTTCTCAAAACTCAATATAAAGGAGATGAATGAATTAAAGGAATGCAAGTTCTGAATTTGGTCAGAGGATTCGAGATTCAGTGAGTGAGTCAAAAACAATAAAGGAGTTTAGTAAAAATTTTAGCTTAGCAAATAAGATAAGGCTCTGATGTTTCTGATTCTACTATAGTACAAAAAATACTTGGTACTCTTCCCGAAAGGTTTGATGCTACTATTTCATCCGCAGGGAGTACTTAAGATCTGTCAACAGTCACATGGGCAGAGCTAAGTAAGGGATGAAGGCTCCTTGGAAGGAGCACTTCAAGTCAAATTACATATCAAACACGGAGAGAACGATAAAAAGAATAAGTTCTAGAAAAAGTATTCAATTTACAAGATTCTACTTCAAATGCAAGCAGCAGCAGCAAAGGGGAAAGAATGAAAGATACAAAAAAATTCCGCCATCCAAACATGGCCGAAGAACAGTCATCCTCCTTTCAAATGTTGGAAAGGTTTGATGTGAAATGTGAGAAGTGCAATAAGATGGCAAGATAAAAAATATGTAGATTCGAGTACTACCTTAAAGAAATGCTCATTTGGAAAACGAGCAGATCAGGAGGAAGAGTAATTGTTCGTTGCATCTTGTTTTGCAAGCAGCAACTCTAGTGACTGTTGGCTAATAGATAGTGGTTGTACTAATCACATGACCAGAGATGAAGAGAACTTTTCAAAGAGTTGGACAGATCACAAGTATCGGAGGTCAAAATTGGCAATGGTGCACATATTGTGGGACAAGTAATTAAAATAAAAGGAAAAAGTTTTTTGCTTGATACGATGGAGGAGCAAGCTGCATATTCAGCTATAACAACTTCTGCAGAATTGTGGCCCATAAGGATGAGCCAGCGCCGGCCCTTGGGTAAGGTGACCAAGGCGAACGCCTAGGTCACCACTCACCAATTTTTTTATATATTATATATGAAGCTTAAAAGGCACCAGAAATATAACATATGATTAATTCAATTTTTTAGTTTTTGCAAAAGCCGATCTCATGGCATAAATCATTCCGAGAAGACTTCAGCACTGATTTTATGCTGAGCATTATTTTTTTCAATTTAATTTTGTATTTCAGTTTTTGATTTGCACCCTATATCTTGCCTGATTCTGGAAGAATTATAGATCAATCTTCAGTCTCATTTTCTTCTGAACTTTTATGTTTTTCTATATGTTGCTAATTGCAGAAAGATATATTATATATCACGTGTATAGGCATTAATTACCAGGCAAGAGTTACTAGATGCACATAAATAGTTTTACATAAATAATTAAATTCGTACCTTTGCCAATAAAGTATCCCAAACATAACAATCACCATTGGCATAGCCTGCAAAAAGGAGCCGACCTGATATGGAAAATGCAATCGAAGTCACAGGAGGTATATCATTATCAGCATGTCGCTGATTATATACTTGGAGCTGATGCCCAGTTCTGATGTCAAATAATCTACTTGATCCATCATCAGAACCAGTTCCAAATCTATTTCCATCTGGGAAGAACTTCACTGAATTGACATCTCCCTCGTGGCCATGAAAGGTCCGAACTGCTCGACTGGCAACACGAGAGTCCCATAGACGCGCAGTTGTATCACAAGATCCAGAGATGAACATTCTTGAGTTTGATCCGTTAATTGAGACACTGAATGAATGACGGTGTATATTTGTGAGATAAGCATGAGACACTGGATGAAAAAAACTGTTAATATTTTGGAAAGGAAATATAATAACTTCAGTAACTATCCATCCCACCTCTCACTAAGCAGTAATGTACAAAGTATAGTTAGACATGTTTGTAGTGCAGTGAGCTTTAGGTATTCAACTAATGTGCTCTCCAGAAAATTTAAGAGGCCATTCACGGCTAGAACAGTGCTCTTCAAGATTGCTCTCCTAAATTTTCTTTTTTTAACCAACTATACAAGAAGTTTCTAAGCATAATGTATTATCGCATAATACTAACAAAGATAGTAATCTATAGCCCTTTTACCACAAACATATCCAACATCAAGAGCAGTAGTGATAGACTGCAACAAGTCTGTACAGCACACAGATCCATGTAACTAAGTTCTAGAGCTCCCAGAAGTACAACCTATGGAGATCAGTTTAGGCTATTAATCAACAAGATCAAAAGTTTAGGCTTAAATCTATTACTCAGAAAGCTAATTCTTTTCACCTTCTCTGCTTTAGAAGAAAAATCACATGACAGAATTCCTTAAAATGAAATGTATTAAATCAACGAAAATCATGCAACTGACCTTAGCACATCACCTGTGTGCCCCGATTGAAATTCACCCCCAAACACTGAAGTCCTCAGACCTGTAGTTACATCCCACAATATACATGTTTGATCCCCAGAACTGGTTATTAGGTGAGTGTCTTCATCTGGAACGTACTGACACGAAGAGACATATCCCTTATGGCCACTTAGCATCTTCGACACTGGTACATTTCCATCTTTGTCAGTGGGAGTATTTAAATTAAAGATGGAGCACACACTATCAAGGCCACCACAGGCAACGGATTGCCCACTTGGAGAGAACGCACATGTCATTACCCATGCACATGGAAGCTTAATTGCATGAGTTTTCTGGCTTGTGAGTGAATTCCACACTATTAACCTCCCATCTTGGGATGCACTAACAATACGATTCTTTTCGGGAGTCCAGTCTAATGAGTATACCTGAAGGATATTCAAGGTTGTTATTTATTTGTCCAGAATTAAAAAGAGATGTCCGTTACTCATCAAAATTTTAAACAACATAAAATAGAAAGTGATGGCTGTGTTGATCAGGAGTTGCTTATAGGAACTAAAAATAGGCATCGGAGAAGGTAAGGGGGTGCAACTCTTCAGAACAGTTTTCTGAATAAATACTAAGAAATAATTACAGTACTAACGAAGGCTTCCCACAATACTATTTATTAAAAAAATACTCTAGATCACCTAGGGCTCACATAGCCATATGGTCTTAAATACTCAATTGATATACTGAAGTGAGGAATTATTTAGTTATAACTTCAAGTAAAACCTTGGCCTTACCCTATTAAATGTCAAGAAGCCGGAAACTAAAGTCTATACACATACAAAGCCGTTATAGTTGCAAATAAAGCATGATCACAGTAGCATTATCCAAAATTATAATCGACATTATAAATCTGCATATCCTCGAACAACACACGCGTATTAAGCAATCGACATAGTAAATAAAGAGACATTTAAAAGACGGAAAGGGGGCGGAGGCAACCTTTCCGCAATGACCTTGCAAAGTCCTGCAACAAACGAGATCCGTAGGTCCGAAAGTAACAGCAGTCTTGCCTTGTGACTTTGCGTAGTCAGCAACTACAAATAATAACAATAATAATATCAAAATTTACAGATCCAAATCACAATAATTAAACACATGATTGCTTATTTCTTGCAATAATTAGACTAAAATGTGAAGAGAGGATTAAGAATAAGAAAAAGATGGAACCATCGGTGTCGAGAAGAAGAAGGCGTTTCTGGTGCAATTGTTGTCTGAGTGAATTGAGTGTGTCTGTAGCTTCCATGTGTCTCTCTTTTAGCTCATTTACTGACATTATCTTGTTTCTTATATAATAGTTGGGGGTATATTTATGTTTATATTAGATGATTGTAATTAGTAAAGTCAGCAAATGATGATGAGGGATTTAAACTAATTGTAGTTTTGATCTATTTTACAAATAGTTGAAATGTGTAATTAGGGTTTAGTTTTAGTGTTGATGGAGGGAGATAACTATAACTCAACTGGAAACTGTCCTAAACCCATATGTATGTATGTATGTATGTATCTGTGTGTAAGTATAGTTGAGCATGTAATCAACGGAACAGTGGGGAGAAAAGTAAACGTTATCGTTACTGTTGTCGGATTTGAGGGAATCTATTATGCACACTAATTTCCGAATTCCTGATTTTTTTAAAAAAAATGATTTTTTTTTAAATTATTCTTCAAAAATTTTAGTAAATTTGAATATGTTATATATAAATAAAATTAATATATTATATAACTAAAACATATCAAATATTGTTTAATTAATCTTCATTTTATCGATTAATCCATCGTCAATATCTCGTTTAATTAATTCAGATTCTCAATTTTTACATATATGGTAGATATGACTTTAAGTTTTATCATTTCAATTTCTATTTGAATATTTATTATAAATTTTGGAAAATGTCACCATTTTATAGTGGGGACTAGAATTTTAATAGCCTTTTTAATATAATATAATTTATTGTTTTAATATTATTTTATACTAATTTGTTTGTAAATGTTCATAACATTCACCCAAAGTGAAAACAAAATGGCCACCAATACATGGTGAATTGGTGATCATGAATAATTTCATGTCTCCTTTTGCCCGGAATTACTAAAAACTTGGATCAACTACCTGCTTTTACACAAAATTTAAACATGTTTTTATCAGCCACACACCATTGAAGGCAACCATGGTTTTATCTTGAAGAGTCTCAGGTACTTGGTGATTTATTATGCTCAACTATTTCTGCAAATGAATAATTAAATATTGTATTGGCATTTGTGCTGGGGTTAAGGTAAACGATGTAGTAACATATCATACAGCCCATAAATTATCTCAGTGCTGTGTATAATGAGATTTAGCATGTGCATGTTCGGTACCCATTTTTATAAGTATTGTGAATATAATCCCTATCTTCATTTCTTTAAAGTTCGGGACACACCTACTGCAAATGCTTAACCATAGGTATGGTGGGAACTTGAAATAATGAACAAATAAAGATTGTATATAAAAAAACTATATTAAAATGTTTAAATACATATTTGCTGGTAGATTTTTCTAAATCTTCGGTATCTTGGGAACCCTAAACACAGATGACAAATTTTGGAATTCTGATTACAAATTGATTATTATTATGCAACTCAATGCAAAGTAATTCTATAACAAATTGACAGACTTAACTAATATTACATAATTGAATTCTGAATGCCAAATCTAGTATTAAACTTCATTATTAATATGATAATTACACCAAAGCTACATAATCTATTTATTGTTCATATTTAATTCACAAAAAAATATCATCATGACCAATACTATGTTCATGATCATTTTAGCCTCAGTTTCCACCTGGGTAGTTACAACCAGTATAACCTACAAACAAGTAAAGTTGAGCAAATCAAACCTCAGAAATATACTTACAAATTTATTTTCTTTTCTTTTTTCCCGACTGAATAATTTGGAAGAGAACTTACTTGGATTAGTAGAAGAGAGAACTGCAGTTTGCACAAAATCACAGTCCCCTGGACTTTTTCCAGAATTCTGATAGTAAATATTCATTGCGTATGCAGCATGAGCTTGTACAGTTGCTGGTTCATAACAGGCGCCACCTGGTTGAATAGGGCTACAATCAAGACCATGACCGCAAACATAGTCAAGATTTGATTGCAGCTGAGCATCGGAAACGCCAGGCTTCGGGACGCACCAGGCTGCAGTCTTTGGTGATGGATTAGCCGGAGTTGTTGGTGATTTAGGAGTTGCTGGAGCTGTCGGAGTCTGCAGAAAAGACAAGAATATAAATAAGCAATATAATCATCGCGAGTTGATATGACATGCTCTGAACTGTGATTATTCTAGGTCAAAAAATCTTAAGGAGACTGGAATAATTGATTAAAAAAAGTGAAACGGAAGAAAAATAATGAAATTTCAGTAGTGCTAATCGTTTGAAATTATTGCATATCTTAGGTTGTTTGGGGCTTATGAATTTAGAAATCACAAACCAAAACAGAATCCACAAGAACTTGTTAAAGTCCAGTAATTAATTAACTAACGTTAGTTGAAGAAAGAATGACTCACCTGGCTATTCTTCGAGAGACCAACATCATACACCATAGAAAGATCCTGCTTATAAAGTCCAAATGCACGCTCTGAACCAGGCCCGGGTTTCAAATTCTCATCATAGAGTGCAAAAATGTAGGTGTCAACTGATTTTCCAGGCATCAGTGGAGTTCCTACATTTGACCTAAGATGGTTGATTAAATTCCCATTATAGGCTTTTGCATTATCCACACTAGGGCCAACCTCATTGGGGTCACCCTTGTAAGCCCAGCCTGTCTCCGCAACTACAATCTCCATCTCCTTAAATCCCATCGAATTCAAGGCTGATTTTACAGCATCAACCTACACTAACATAATGGTAACCATTTACTATATTTTATGTCAAAATTATACACAGTTCATCTTAAATTGTTTGACAAATTGAAGAATCCTAACACAGGCCTATTTCCAGTACTTGCAAAGCATGGGAGGATACATATGTTAAATACAGGTAAATATTTTGCTCTAATCAGGATTTGTTACTGTCAAGACCGAAGCCGTCCACGGACTTGCAAAAATCTTAGCACTTAAGCCTGGAATCTACATACAAATCATATCCATGTGAATTGATGTGGGACAGGCTGATAAAGTGTGAGCCACTAGCTTAGTGAAGGGGTGACATTAAAATCAAACCAACAGTTCTTACATAATGTACTAAAGTAGATACCACATGAATCACATTAAGTGGTCCCAGTTTGAACTACTATTAACCCAACATTACCATATACAATGAATTTTGAGAGAGATGATGTTTTAACCACTTTTCGTAGATATAGACATGTCAACAACCACAAAACACATGTTCTTAGATGCTCTAAACATACTATGATTCTACAAAAGGCATTTGCTGGAGACAAATGCTAAATTTCAAATATTAACCTAGATAATGTAGACATCAAGGATAAGAAAGAAACCCATTTTAAAATGTGGTTGAAAAAATTGACAAAGTTGTCTGTACAAAAAAGTATGCAAGCTGCGACTGGACATGATAAAGAAATACACTGCAAGATTTTTCTTACGATCTGGTACAAGAAATAAATTGAAATTGTCGTAATCAAGTAATTTTGAGACTGGATTAGGCTATGTCATAATCGTCGTATGTTTAACAAAGTATGCAACCTAGTAGGTAGGACAGTGATGACTGCTGACAATGTTTTCGTAGATCCACTTTCTCTCGTGCAAGCCAATTTAGATAATCTCTATCAGTTGTGTCAAATAGATAACATTAAAACAGAAGTTATATGTCATAATCTGAGGAAATTATTTATATCTAACAATGGAATCACAATGTCTAAGGAAAGCTTCTTTCCATGACTTTCAACACCTAATTAAATGTTTATACAATTGATACTTGGCTGGACCAAACACTACCAACATTCTTACTAAGCAGATGTAGGAGCTAGGACTATCAAGGAACCCTTCATCCATCTTAGCTGAAATTTGGAATTCATTTGAAATTTGAAAACAATAACTAAAAACCATAGATTCAAAGTTCTATGTAAAAGTTTGCATTGAGAAGTGATATATTTCACGAGCAGGTTGGTTCCATTGTACTTACCTGAGCATCAAACATGTTCATGTACTTAATACCGCTTGCAGAGTCCACCCTCCCTGCATTGGGTTGAAATAAACAAAATGCAAGTGTTTCTGGCCTTGGATCACTTTGGTATGCGAAAAAAGGATATGGATTAATCATAAAAGGTGAACCAGTGGCTTTTTGAAACTGCAACAATGCTTTCATTGTGTCACTAAATCCAGAATTGAAGCTCCCTGACGATGGTGGATCTGAATTTGCCAACACAGCCATTGAATGTACAGTTGAAACTTTGACCTTCCCACCCAAGGAAGCTGCAACAAGTCATCATGTTAGTAGAAACAGATATCAATTTTAAGACAAAGCAAAAGATAAAAGAAATGTCTATTTCTTTGGCAATTACACACCAAAGAGTGAAATGAACAAAATTTAGCATAAACCAACAAAATCATCATGCCAGCCATACTTTTTTTCAATATAGGTAGAGAAAAAGTTCAGTACCTTTGTTAAAGTTACATTTTAATTTTAGGAATATGCTCCTACTTTTTTTTTTTTTTTGCTAAATAATATGCTCCTACTTTATACTATTAAAAGTAAAATTAAGCAACTAGCCTAAGAAAAATCAATCATCCACAAATTGATCCTTTTTTCTTTAAAAGTGTTCTAAAAACAATCACCCCTCCCCCGCCCAGTGGAAGAATTACGGGCCACTGCTCACACACCGACAAACCGCCACTACTCACACACCGATAAACCACACACACAAACTTGAAAAGATAGAGCAGAAATTGACCTGAATTAAGGGCATTTTCAATATTTTGCATGGCAGGCAAGAGCTGAGACATAAGTCCTTGATCACCAGAAGTCATAACCTCATTTCCAACAGTTATTACCTCAATGTTACTAGCCGGGTAAAACTGCAACACATTTGCCCCGACCCACTGCCCCGCCACATTCGGGTCAGACGCAATCCCTGGAATCTCTCCATTTGCCAATCCAATCACCATCGTAATTCCGGTATTCGCCAATGCCTTAACAATCGCCGGATCGGCATTGTAAAGCCTAACTTTCCCAATTGCCGTTGATTCAAGAAGCTTAGCCGTCACCGCCGGTGACGGTAAATTGTCGGCAAGTTGACCATAATTCACGCCAATAAAAGATTGTGAACCTATCACATATCAACATAATAATCTCAAAAATTTCATGTAAATTACAATTAATTACTCAAGATTATTAACTTTAGTGAACTTAAAAGGTTCGATTCTTTTCATCAACCACTTCAAAGGCTTAAGCTTTATTGATTACAAGCATCAAACTTTAATCAAATAGAAAAAGATTCAACTTTTACATGTTAAATTACAATTAATTACTCAATATTATTAATTCTAGTGAACTTAAGATTAAAAAGTTCAATTCTTTTCATTACCCACTTTCAAAGATTTGATCTTTATAGACTACAAGTATCAAAAGGTAAAAAAGATTCAATCTTATAGAAAAAGTTTACATGGGTAAAGATTTATATTTTTTCGACTTATAAGTTGCTTGTAAGGAATGACAAACATGCAGTAAACGATAGCAGAGAAGTTAAAAGGAGCTTAATAAGGGATGCTTACTTGCAAAGAGTGAAGATTGGAGGAGCACAAGTAGAGAAAGGGAGAGGATGATCAAGACTTGAGAATTTATTGTCATGTTAATAACTTTACAACTTGAATGTAATAAGTTCAGTTGCTATTTGCTATATGTTTATTATGTGTGTGTGTGTGAACATGTGCACTTAAGTGAGTAGTTTGTGTCACTGTGTGTATGGTGAGAGAAGGGAGGATGGAGATGTGAAGACGACAAAGGAAGTAGTAAATTGTGGAAAATTCAATCACTGCAGATTTGAAATCTAACGTTACTTAGGCCCCATCCAGCTTGCCTCCTTGTATGTTGATTATTACAAAGTTTACGACCGAAGTTGTTGAGTAAATACTCTTAACTATTGGACGGAATCTTACTTGTAACTGCTAAAACAAAGAAAGAAACCTCCTTGGAACTGAATAAATAAAATTGTTTCAATTTAACTTTCTTCTTTTCTCTAACTTTATGATTAAGGTGACAATTTTCTTGACGTATTAATTTAGATTTCGGCGTATTTATTAGCCCGGCGGACACATGATTTTTTTTAGGGGGTCCCGAATATATAATAAAAAAATAATTATAAAATAATAATATTAATATTTTATTTTTAATTCTACTCGTATCATTAAATTACTTACAAGCTGAACATGGAAGTTTTAGAGAAGTCAGCATTGCAAATAATATCACTCCAATCACGTATTTAAAATTTACGGAATTTTTATGGAGGATAAAGTGAAGAACGATTTAGAATATTTTGCATGTCTTTCATGTCCTCACCGGTCTAAAAATTAATTTTTTTAATAGCAAACTCTACTCAATAGGTTAAGGGCGGAACTGATCCAACAAGACTCGGGGATTCTTGGTTGCTCTACTGGAGAGTGGTAAATGTCCTATTGAGGTGTCACAATAGATTTGTCTCCTTGAAGAAAGTTGTATTGAGATTTATTGGTTAGCAAAGTTAAAAACAAGTTGGTACACCGGAAAGAAGACAACTGAATATGACAGGTAGATGCATACTTCTTAAATCAGTAATTGATAGTATTCCTAGCTATTGATTAACATTTTCAGCATTCCCCGATCTAACATCTCCAAATCCGGGGTCAAGATTGGGTGTCACCAAATAATTTTAAAAATATAAACCTGTATATTAAAACAAATATACAAATAACCCCTCAATTACAGATCGTTTACAGGTTATGGTATAAAACAAGAATATAACTGTAACACCCCCAAATCTGGGGTCGGGGATTCGGGTTGTCACGAGTTCCATTTCCCTTATCAATACTTAATCTTAACAGTCAACCAACTACTGAGTACTGTGAACCCACAATATACACACACACACCACAAGTTACAGTTTCAGAGATGAATACCAAAAATAACACAAGTCATTTTATTCCACAATTATAAACCGTTACACCTTAAAAGGGTTTCTGAATAAATTTATATTTCTTTGCCATTATTACAATTCATATAGATACATAAGTCTGGTACATCAGAAGTTGAAAGCCTAGCCTATTGGTAATTTCTACCTCAGCTACAGCGGTATCAACGCTTCCAGAAAACTGCGGAACGTTTCCTAACCGCTTGCGAATTGGAAGCTTGGTCATGTTCATCTTTTCTATCTGTTGTTGTGTGATGAAAGAAGAAAGCAAGGGTGAGCAACAAGCCCACCGAAATAATATGTATAATAATTAACAATATATGAGCATTCTCATAGTATTCATGAAAGTCTTGGTCAAGAAGAAATGAACCAAGCTGATATCTTAACGCGAGCAAGTCGCAAAATATTCAGTATATATATATATACATATATACTTTTCACAATCTTTGAAATCCTCTGACATGTAAATATACACAGAGTTCCAGTTTATAACTGTATAAAAATATCGTTGCAAGGTGATCTCATATATCTAACCTTGTCTCAACGTTTTTCTGAAAATCTTTGACATGCACAAGATAATCATTTACTAGATATAAGTTTAAAAGATGAAGTTACAAGATACTCCAATATACTTATATCTTTTCCGAATACTACTTGAACTACCACCGTTCAACGTATAATCCGTTTCAAAAGTTTATCACATAGATGAGACTACAAGATAAGATTTGAATAGATTCAATCCTTGAAATATTATTATAAATAATGAAGTTACGAGATACTTCATTAAGTCCCGATATATATATACACCTATATATATATACATTTCATACACTCCTTGAAAACCTCTGTTATGAAAATTATAAACAGAGTTGTAATATCCAATGAATTTGGAAAGGAGAAAACCTTGGCATAAACCTGATATCTTGCTGATCAGGCAAAGATACCAATAAGTAACCTTTTCTACTAGTAGATGGACGAATTCCCCACCGGTCATCACCCTGGCCGCATTAGGACCTTATGCTGGACTGCCACTCAGCCACTTACGCATTTGATGGACTCCCACTGAGCCACTTACACTTTCATGGACGCCCACTGAGCCCATGTTGCTTATGCCGACTCAATAGATGGACTTACTTCCCGAACGTTGGGTAAGTAATCAATTCATTTATCAAAACAGCAACCTTGTTGCGAATATAAATACACCACAGAGCCGGATCCCTCAGGTTTTGAGCAAGTATTTAAATCCCCTTTGAAAGGAAGATCTTAAATATAAAAATGAGTTTTGGGATCCGCTCTAACTTTTAAAATCATTTTGAAGACTCGAAAACACTTTTAAGAATGTTTGGAGTAATGCTGATTTAATAAAATAAATCAGTCCCAATATATTAGAAAATATCTGAATATTATTATTTAAATAATATTTCCATAAGGATAATCTCTATATAAATAATTTGAAGTAGAAGTTTTAAAACTCATACTTGAAATGAATATTAAATAACCAAATATATACTTATACGAAAGTACTATCTTTATTTGAATAATCAGAAATAAGTTTGATTATCGAAACATTATTTTTTAATAAAATAAAGAATATTATTTAGTAAATAATCGGAGTCATAAGTCCTCGAATGAATATTCAAAATAATATTCACTAAATAAATATTCATTAAATAAAATAAACAGAGTCATAAGTCCTCGAATGAATATTCAAAGTAATATTCATTAATAAAAATAAAGTTATCGAATAAACCTTATTCGATTAATAGTTTTGAAAACTATATCTATATATATAAATATATATATATAATATACTCGGGAACATCGACTCCCGGTTTAGAAAATATTCACCTTTGGGACCCCTATACTAAGGGTATACGCAACTACTGCTTATCTCTAGCATAGGTATTATGCAACTTATAAGCAATTGAATCAACAATTAGATATCAAGATCACGAAACAGACATGCATATATACCATATCACATGCTCCAATATATCGCAAGATTTGCTAATAACAATCATGCACTTATCACAAGATAATGCATATACATATATTTACATCACAACAACAGTATAACGGGTAGAAAACTTGTCTGAGTGCTCCCGGATAGACTTAAGCTTAGAGTGGGTCCGATAACCTATGAACAACAACATAAGTCGGAATTAAACCCCGGTCGCTTAAGAAACTAGACTTTAACCAATTGAACCATAACGTTCACTTTTGCACTTAATGATTCACTTAAGTCGCTCGAGTACCCTCGGCTCCGCCATTTTTAATAATTTAACCATTAAGAATTTTAAGGCGAATCTTTCGCGAGTACCCTACCAACTGCCTAATACACTTTACATAATTGTTTCATACTCCAATTAGTCATTCAAGGGCCTTAACCAAGGTTTCAAAGTAAGGCGAGGGGTAATGGTTCGGTCGCGAAACACCGTTACTTAAAAGGGTCGTTTCTCCTAAACCGTACGTCGGATTCAAGCGAACCACATATCAAAACGAAGCTCGTAACATGAACTATCTAATCATGGCAATGGTAAAAACCTAACAGGGAGTACACGGGTCTTAATGTTAAGAACAAAACAGTCTAAAGTAAATCGGACATTATGACGGCTATGTTTACGCGATTACCAATTTTTATCCTACTCCAAATCAACCACCAATCAACCACAATTCAACCATACAACCAAACTCCATACATAAAATGCTACAACAGCCCCAACAACTCAATATTTCCAATTTACACTACTTCCCAATCATGAACTAAAAGCTTACATAAGTTTTTTTAACTAATCAACAAGATTTACAACTCCAAACACATCCCAAAACCAACACATCTCTAAATACACAATAATCACGCTTCTCATGAACCATTCTAAACATAAAAACTCTAAATATACAAAAGTAGTGCTAGGGTATGAGATTATACCTTCCTTGGTGAGTAAAAGTAACTAAGGAGCTTGGAATCACCCTTGAAAGTCCTTACCAAAGCTTAATCTAAACATAAACTCAAGAACACAATTTTAAGTTCTTGAAAAACACTATTCATCCTCTTCTTCCATGAATTTTAGGAAGAGATTGTGAAGGAATTTGAAGCTTAAACTTATAGGATAGCTATATCTATGCATAAGGAACCTTAGATAATTACCTCACTAATTAATGAAGCTTGGAACTTGGATTTGGGTTTTTTTTTCTTGAAAATGGAAAAGGGCCGAGAGCTTCTCTTGGAAAAATGAAGTCAAGATGTGTTTTTGTGCTTGTGATTTGTTTTTCTTGGTTGCTAGGTTTTTGTTTTATTTAATTACCCTTTTAACCATGTAAAATTGCGTGGTTAATAATCAACCACACTTCCTTCCTTTTTGGTCATGCTTAGGTCATCAATCTTATGTCATCTTCCCATGCTTGTCCTCTTCTTATTTGTTTGATGACATCATCCTCACTAACCTCTTTGATTAGCTCCTAATTACTTGGCTAATGACCGCTGATCTGTTATACGATTCGCTTAACTTTCGTTTTCGTTTATCATTTGAGGGATCATACCCGGGATCTTATTACTTGGGTTCCCTTAACCTTTCTCAATACATTATATTCCTTTTATGATCCTCTCTTATAATCCTTGAATTTAAATCCTTTTTATCCTGTTCCCTTATACTCAATTCTTTCGGTATCTGGTGGATTTTCGGGAAAAATCAAAGTGTTCGAATTTGGATTCTGACGATCTTTACATACACTTATATCCCATATAAAGTACTAATAAGATCTCAGAATAACAATAGAAGAACCCCTACATAGTGTGACATGGAAAGTTTTCTTATTCAGCATAATCGGCAAAACTCTATTCATAAGGGTTACTAAAAGTTCAAAAATTTTGGGGTTATTACAGTTTCCCCTCCTTAAAAGGATTCCGTCCCGGAATCAGGAAAAAAATGAATAGGGATACTTTCTTAGCATTGCACTTTCTAACTCTCAAGCCAATCTTCCCACATTGTGGTTCTACCATCAAGCTCTGACTAGTTTGATAGCCCTTCTCCCAAACATTTGTTCCTTTTCAATCTATAATCTTTCCTGGTTGCTCCATATAGGTTACGTCTGGTTGCATGTCTATGCGCTCATATGCCCCTATTTGTCTGGCATCCGAATTATACTTCCTTAACATTGATACGTGGAACACGTTATGAATTTGCTACAAGTTCGGGGGTAGGGCTAGCTCATATGCTAACTTCCCAATACGTCTTAATACCTCAAAGGGTCCAACAATTCGAGGGCTTAGCTTTCCTTTCTTTTGAAACCTCATCCATCCTTTCCCAGAGAATACCTATAACAACACTAGGTCCTCTACTTCCTATCCTTTGTCCTTCTGTGTCGAATTAACATACTTCTTATATCCATCTCGGGCTACTACCAGCCGTCCTCTGATTAGATCTATTATATCCTTGGTCCTTTGGACCACTGCTGGTCTGAGCAACTTGCGCTCTGCAATCTTCATCCTAACATAAGGGAGATCGACATTGTCTTCCCTCAAGGATCTCATAAGGCGATACCTCGATACTGACATACGATCAATTATCGTGAGAAAACTTAATCCGCGTTAAGTGATCATTCCAAATTCTTTCAAGTCTATTGAACCGACTCTCATCATAGCTTCTAGCATTATAGCTTTTGCTTCTCAATACCCATTCTTTTCCAGTTCGTAGTCGTTACTATCTTCCGTACATAATACTATACTGGTTACACTTTTGCTTGTTAGTGTTCTATAACCTTTTAATAACCACGTCAACCTTAGTATCACGAACGTGTTAGAATCAGAATACCACCTAACTGATACTACTTCCTTTCTAGCTGCTTCTATCTTCGAAAGCTTGATCCATCATATAGAAGTAAAGGAATTTGTTGAGAGATCACTATGATCATGAACACTTGTTCTATTACATAGTTAGTACAGAAGGTGGCCAGCCTTTAGTACTTGACAAGCAATTAAATAACATGTGGTATCCTACTAGGCTTCTATCACACAGATAGATAGTCATTCGGCAATACCTCCCCTTCTGGAAGGGTTGTTCTTCTCAGCTTATATGAAATGAAAAGAAGAGAAAAGAACAAATTGAAGAGAATTGTATATATATAAAATATACTGCCACAAAATATCTGGCTTGGAATCTACATCTGGCTTGGAATCTACCTCTGAACTACAGAGGTTTATCATAGGAGAACAAAACATATATGTATATATATCAACATCAGGTATTATAGCATCGTATTTCACATGCTTAAATATTTTTGATATTCTGTCCATCATTCTATAGACCCATGCTCTTGCTCGAGCTTATACACAATCACCTTTGAAACTCCCTCGACATCGAAAATCGAATCCGGGATCTCATTCTACACATCATCGTTACTAGAATTCTATGCTTGCACCGCAACCTTCCTCGTATAGTAATACGACTCTCTATTCATAAGAGGGAATAAATATATAATATATAAATACTCCACTAGGTAGTCTATCAATGATAGCTTATATATCAACACGACCCCATTAGGGGTACTCAATCTCAACATCCATTCCAATACAACTCTCACGGTTGTAATCAGCTCATTACTTGCAGAATCATTGTTGCATTACTATGGTCCACCACTGACCTACTGTAGTCATTCATTTTCTATGAAATCTTAATAGCTAACCATACGGAGTCCATACATATCGTATCGGATTCTTCTAAGGAGGCAACATAATCACCATTCCATGATTCATGAAGAACACTCCTGATCCTGACGTACATACATGACATGAAGCAGATAAAATTGCAGAAGAGTTTCAATGAAAGCAACGATTGCAGGCTAATACCATTATTAACCATATGTCTTTATTAGGAGACATGAAGCTCAAAGGTTCATTTAGTCCTTTCGTAACATAGTCCTGGCTTATCTCAAGATAGGACTTTCTAAGATAGGAAGCTCGTTCATAGCGCTACATGAATTAAATCTTTACCAAACTACTATTACGGTTAAGTATCGCACAATCATCAGAAGGGATGTCAATCTTTCACACCATAATACAACCTTCACGGCTTTAACCATCATCACTGTATTCCTCTGACACGAGCGCCTATAATTGCTCTCTTACACTTAGAGTGTCGGCCACCTCATTAGCCTTTCCTGATAGTAATAGTTCCTTATAATCAATGTCTTTTGAACGATCTCCAACTAAATTTTCTACCTCATTTCAAATCACTGCTAATATGAAAATGCTTTTCTTAAGTCCTTGTGATAAAATAAGTAAAAAAAAAATTACCATTTTTTTCCCATAAGTCACCGCCTTAGTCTTTAAATGTAAACATTATCATGGCTGACTCTTGATCATACTTATGACGTCTCTTATTTTGGTTCCTTCTTGATTTCACCAATCTCGACCCTTATTGGGTCAATCTATACTTTCTTATGGTTCAACATGTGCCCCACCTGGCATTATTATAATTACATCACATTTCCTTTATCAAAATTTCTATTCTTGAGAACTTTGAATATTACCTTTCTCCTTGTAAAACCTCTAAGGTTATCCTTAAATCCTTCATCAGGTACACCCTAGGCACAAGGCATATCAAGATACCATTTACTAATACCAGAATCATTGTCTATATACTTCTGAAAATTTCTCTACTGATCTTTAAAGGTTGTTGTTGCCTTAATCCTTTTCAATTCATACTGTCAAAACTCATGCTGTCCCTATTAAGGGCGAAATGCCATCCTTTATGTATTCCCCTAGGATTCATCTCAAGTTATCGAGGTTCTATCATTAATTCCACCTTTAAAAAGATACATGCATCCTTCCATGGATAAATCAAGTCATATATCCCTGATAAGGGTGTCTTATTCAATCATTCCCACCCAGATAGTCTATACCAATTTCATAATAGCATCCTTATTCAAACTGAGGTCAACACATATGGCCTTTAAAAGATAACAATGGTTACCCGCTTTTCTTTCCTAATTTGGTAATGACAACAGGGATGTCCTGGAAGATATTGGTCGTGTTCAACGTGAACTTCTTCTTAATAATTTCTCATTTACTTTTGTTGTTTATCTCAACAGTCATCTCAATGTTGGGATGTCTTTCATACCTGGCGTCTCCCTTTCTGGGTATTATGCCACCGGTCTTACACTTCACATTCTTGAAGGTCACTTCCTTTATCCAATTTTCCCAATTTCCTACTTTCTTGTCTCCTCAGTCTATCCGCGTCTCATTATTTATCCTTCGAACTATCTCAAGGTTTCCTCGAATTCTCCCAACTTAAAGGGGGTACAATATGTATATCTCTTATGCCTTCAACCATCAACTTTAACTCATAGTGAATCATCCCCATCCTGACGATCACATACTTTTCTATTTCTATTACTATGATTATTTAGGGTTTCCTCATACCCAACTCCCTTATCATTCCTCAAACTCTATTGCCTTTATATTCCTTTCCACTTCAGTTTCTTTTTATTTTCCTTTCTCTTACAATCATTTCATGAACCCACTAATTATTTACTTCAAACATCACGTCATTCTGGGATTCTTGTCCTCAGAACAAATCTTTACAACTTTTACAACTTAGATTCATAATTCATCATACTCGTCCGCCTTTGTTCTGGCTCTAAAGCTTTTACAAAATCTCTCTATCTTCCTTAGCCTTCCACCAGCGGGTGGCCTCTCTTTTAGGAAGGTAAGTGACAAAACAGTCTTTTGTGCTTCATCAATTATTTAGAATCTCAAATGATTCCCATATTTCCTTTAGCCAGGCTCTCGCCTCTACTGGGTTCGCTTGTTCCTTGGAATTCTGAGAGCTTAGCGACTTAAAGGTCCTGAAAGAATTTTCCACCGCATTGCTTCCTCAGGGTGGTGGTTAGGGATAAAAGTATAAGTTTTGTTTAGGCAGGTCCATGAATTGCCGTATAGGAGTACCGTCTCGGGTCTCCCTTCCTTACTCGACTTTCTATTTCCTTATATCTTAATTGCGACCTCCCTGATTATTACATTCAAGGTTTGCCCCTAATCTTATTCCTCGTGGGGGCATAATGCTTGGAATTTTTTTGAAAATCTCTGGATATTTGTCTTACTTTGCTTAAATCCTTCCCTCGTTCAGTCCTTGCATGATTGCAAATTATGAATTCTCAAGTTCTATAAACTTCATGACACTTTCTTAAGTGTTCACAGCGCAATTAACAATATGAACTTATCACAAACAAACTGATATGAACTGAAATTAACGAATATATACTTAACCATTTGTTCGAGGGTACAACAACTAAACACATTAAAGAGAATTACATCATTTGAGCTGATCGCTTCTATCCCAAAAGTACTACCATAGATAATCATCTAGTCATTAAAACTAATCATTCATAACTTAGGCTAATCCTCCAAAAGCGGTGCTGCATGAAATCCTTGTCAGATTGCTCAGACTCTGCACACTAATATGGATCAAGAAATGCGGGCATGCACGACATCCCTAACCTGCTCCATTAAAGCGGTGATGAGGTCTAAGATAGTTGCAAGTAGAGCTGGATCAATCTAACCCTCAAGATGGCCTCTAGCTGCAATTCGGGTGGTAGCCTCAATCCTTTCCATGCTATAAGCTAATCCTGCCGGAAGTACCCCACCCCCAATCCTTGGTGCAGTAAGTCGATCCAACAGATCACTCCTAACATTATGGGCCTCAGACATGCCACCCAAAGTCATATAATAATCGGCGATAAGAGAAGCCTGAGTGGTAGCATCTAGCAGTCCATGGGGTGCAGGTGGTGCAGACCCAGGATATCCAAATGGATAACCAAGCACGGTATCAAGTGACAATGGTGCAGGAGATAAAGGTGGCATTTCCTCAGTAGGTGCTGGGCTCTGTACAGGGGAGGGAACAGGAATTGGTGGAACCTCATGGATGTCTACAGGAACCTCTGGAAGAGGGTCTGATACTGGTATAATTGGTGCCGTGGAAGGCCCCACTCCTTCTGCCCTCATCATCCCTTGTGCCCTTGGTAACTCTTCATCCTCTAGTGCCACCTGAAAGGAATATATCCTAAGTCCAATCATGTATTAGGATTTAGGAATGACTTCCTGTGTAATCTATTTTGATTTCATTGATATTAATAAAAGACTTGTTTTGTTTTTATTACGGGCTTTATCTATTTAAGTGTTTAAATAAGATATACCATAGTTTAGAGTAAAGCTTTTTATGGATTATGATGAGATCATAATAGTGAGACCTAAAAGATGATAACTCTAAACTTAAATAGTTCCTGGTCGTAGGATTACTAACTGGTAATTAATAATCCACAGAGATCGGTACATACTATGCTTGCTTCATTATGAAGAATGTCTGTTCTCATAGACATTTGTATGG
This sequence comes from Apium graveolens, assembly GCF_009905375.1. Lineage (NCBI taxonomy): Eukaryota > Viridiplantae > Streptophyta > Magnoliopsida > Apiales > Apiaceae > Apium > Apium graveolens. Next base: position 266,533,861 of record NC_133652.1, on the reverse strand, counting down.
TGACACTATAGCTAGTATGTAGGTGCTTATTATAGAATAAGTTCATTGAACATGACTCGCCCAGCTGAACAACTGATGGAGTTCACTCACGTGTCAGCAGTTGTTCACATAGTGATAGTTGTACAAGTATCCTTAGACTTGAGGCCATCATAGTCATCTTGTGTACACTGAACTATGCTTTGGTTTAGTTCTTAGTCTCAAGGGACAATTATTAGGGCTCTACTGGGTATAGGAATTTGTACACGAAGATAGTGTATGATCAATAAAGGATCTACCCCTTCCAGTGAAGGAAGCGAATGTTCAAAGCTGATCCACTTATGCTAGTTCAGGATTCTCTGGCCAGAGTGAATGAAATTAGAAAGGAGTTTCTAATTTGCATAAAACTAAGCATAGTAAATGGTAAGCAAGTGATTAGATTAGATAGGCTTGACACGAGATCCATGCCTTGTATTTAATCGGGACATTGTAGGGTAGAAGGAGTTTATTGTACGGTAACTATTCACTGAATAGGTTCTTGGTATTCTAAGCAGTGAATTCATATTATCCGGATAGTCGCGATATGCTGAGAAGTATCCCTCACGATGTAGAATAAATGTGATTAATTAATTAATCATATTTAATAAATTAGAGAATTTATATAAATAATGATAAAATAGTTTTATTATTATTTATTTCTACTACTGGCTTAATATTGAACCTACAGGGTCACACCATAAAAAGAGAATGATTTAATGGTGGAGGAATTAATTAATAATGGCTAATAATTATTTATTTATGAAATAAATAATTAATTGGAAAATTTTATAATTGATTAAATGAGATTTAATTGATTATAAATTAATTAAGAAAAGTTCTTAATATTATTAATTAAGAATTTAATTTTTGGAAATTAAATCAAGAGAGAGAATTATTTCTAAAGTGTTTAGAAAAAGGATTAATAATTAAAAGGTGTTTTAATTATTAATGAGAATAATAAATGTGTTAATAATAATAATATTTTATGGGAAAATTTCAGCTAAAAATTTTGCCTATAAATATACTATTATAAACCCTATTTTTTATTCTAACCCGAACCCAAAAGTTTTTAGAAAACCAAAATTCTCTCCACCTCCTCCTCCTCCTTAGCATCGTTTTCTTGGTGGATACCGGTGGAGTGCTTCACGTTTGAGGAGCAGCTGTTAAGGATCTCCGATCGTTGCTTTTGGATCGCTATTAAAGGTTAGTAATCGATCCATATGTTTTTACCACGATTTATATGCTTTTATTTGGATTTTGTATGTGTAAAAGTGTTGTACCATGCCTCCGCTGTGATTAAAATCCAACAATGGTATCAGAGCTTAGGTTGTATGCATATAGATCTGTGGTAAAAATTTCAGAATTTTATGTGCTTGTATGAATTAATTATGATTTTACAAGTTATATCATGGATTAATTTTGTCTGATGAGAAATCGTTTCTCAGAATAATTTTGAATGTTGATCTGGGTTCTACAAGTGTTGTAGATCGTCTGGGTATTTTTTTCATAATTTTATGATGTATAGATTTTTTATTATGAATTTTTGAAGTTGTTGTAATTAAATTCATAATTAAATAATCATATATATATAAATTGTAAGTATATATATATTACACACCTGCTGCTGTTCTGTTACTGTTTGTTGAATGCACGGAAAGAAAGAACAGATGTCAGACACGGCGTTCGAGAATTGTCAGGCGGCTGTTCTGACAGGCGAAGAAACGCAGAAGAAAGGGTATCGCGCATTCCGGGAATGCGTTACACCCTGTGGCGCATTCATGGAATGCGTTACACCTTTTAATGGCTTAAAAGGCTTGTAACGCATCACCGGAATGCGTTACAGGGCTTGTAACGCGTTCCTGTAATGCGGTACAGCCCGTCTGTTATTTTTAAATTTGATTTCTGGGAGTTTCGTAACTCCGTTTTGGGCGTGCAATATATCGTTGGATTCGTTTTTCTGAGACGGATCTAATGGAGTGATCAAATTTTAGTTTATATAAAAGTTTTGAACTGTTTATATTTCCGAAAGTGTTTTATAGATGTTTTTAACTGTTTTAACTGCTTTTAAATGCTTCATGTGATACATAGAGATGTATAATGCTTAGACCAGTATGCTAGATGATGTAACATGCCTACCTTGACATTTATTCATGTTTATATATGTGATATATGCTTAGTTTATCATGCGATGATAGATTTAGGTGAACTTAAATGAACATAAGGCGTTTGTTAGACAACCTAGTATAGTGAAATTGTTTCATAACCTTAATGATAATATTATGAATACAATCATGAGATTCTTGTGTTTATGAAACACGTAATTGAATATGAATTTTCGATATGAGAGAAAGGATGATTCTGTCAACAACAGATTTCTATCTGTAAGAAAGGGTTATTAAGTGACGCCTCTTGACAATGCTCTACCCGATCTGGGAATCATCTGATTATTGATTATTGATTTGAAATATTTAATTTAAAAGGAAGAATCTCTTTATAATATGATTATGATTGTAACGTAATATAATCCCTCTAAAATTAAATAATATCAAGTAGTAATTGGCCAATGACACAACGGGCTTGTGTCGGTCATAGCCTTCCAACATGATAGAAAGTAGTTCTTATTTTTGAATCATTGTCGGTTCGTGCTACAGCCGAGGGCTTTGATTTCGAAATAAGAAATACTTGTATATTACATAGAGATGTGTACGTTGAATTAGAATCTAAAGGTCGGTACGTGCCACAGCCGTGGGCCGTTGGAGACTGATTCAATTATACGGAATGTTGGGTTAGACTTGACTTAGAATATTGAGTTTGTCGTGCCACAGCCGTGACTCAATTATTCAAGAGGCTAAAGTTTGATTAGGGAATAACATAAGATGTAATTGACAAGAGTTGTCTGCCTATTGAACATTACATGGCGGTTCGTGCTACAGCCGGGGTTGTGTAATGGAATGTAGGATCCCTATTCCCACTAGCATTATGAATGCTTAATTTTTCACGTAGGGGGTTGAATAAATTAGATAAACTAGTGGGAGCCACTTATGAATAAAGACCCGATTCATATAGTGTTTTAAAATGAAATCGAATATTTCCTAAGTGTTGTTATGTGTTTATCATTTACAGATTTACTTTGTACGTTATGTCTTCTGCACTATCACTCAGGAGCATACTAGATGCTCACAAGTTGACTGGTCCTAATTATGCTGACTGGCTTCGAAACCTGAGAATTGTTCTCAGGATTGAGAAGCTGGAATACGTGATTGACTCACCTAAGCCTACTGAACCTGCTAGCGATGCGCATAATGATGAACATGTTGTGTATCGTAAGTGGATAGATGATGCAAATATTGCTCAATGCATCATGCTAGCCTCCATGAACATTGAGCTACAGAAGCAACATGAGCATATGGATGCTCACACTATCCTCATGCATCTACAAGAGTTGTATGATGTGGCAGGGAGGACAGCTCGATATGAGATATTGAAGGAGCTGTTCGGTTGTAGGATGTCTGAGGGATCATCTGTGAATGACCATGTACTTAAGATGATCAAATTTTGATTAAACGTCTTGGACAACTTGGTTTTGCCATGGATGGGGAGCTGAGCCAAGACTTGGTCTTGCAATCGCTTCCGAGTTCGTTCTCGCAGTTTGTTGTGAACTTTCACATGAATAAGTTGGATGTCAGCCTGCCTGAACTCCACAACATGTTGAAGACTGCGGAATCGAATTTCCCCCATAAGAAGAGTTCTGTTCTTCTAATTGGTAAAGGTTCCAATCCTAAGAAAAGGAAGAGGAACCCTTCCAAGAAGAAGAAAGTAGGTGAGAAAACGCCGGTTTCACCAAAAGCTGAAGACCCCAAGAGCAAAGTTGTTTGCTTTCACTGTAACAAGGTGGGGCACTGGAAGAGGAACTGCAAGGTTTACCTTGCAGAATTGAAGAAGAAGAAGGGTAGTGAGACTACCGCTTCTGATTCAGGTATGTTCATGATAGAAGTGAATATGTCATTAAATCAAATTTCTACTTGGGTATTAGATACCGCCTGTGGTTCCCATATCTGCAATTTGTTGCAGGAACTAAGGAGAAGTAGGACTCTTGAGGAAGAGGAGGTGATTCTACTGATAGGAAATGGAGCAAGAGTAGCTGCTGAAGATGTAGAATCATTTCATTTATATATGCCTACGGGCAAGACTATTGTTTTAAATTGTTATTTTGTTCCTTCGATTGTGAGGAATATTATTTCTATTCCCATGTTAGACTTGGCTGGATTTTCATTTATTATTGAGAATAATGAATGTTCTATTCTTAGAGATAATATTCTTTATGGACGTGGTACTTTAAATAATGGTCTGTATAAATGTGACATAATTTACTTTAGATTGAACAAACTAATAAAAGAAAAGGGATGATGAAAATCTCACTTCATTGTGGCACTGCAGTCTCCATTTAGTAGACATGGAGAGAGGGCTGCAAATTTGCTAGGAATGGTACACACAGATGTATGTGGACAATGTCTACGCAAGCCATGGGTGGATTTTCATACTTCATTACTTTCATGGATAATAGATCTAGATTCGGATATGTGTTTGATGAAACACAAGTCTGAAGCCTTTGAAAAGTTCAAAGAGTATAAGTATGAAGTGGAGAAACAAACCAAACATAGTATTATAATTCTTCGATTAGATCGAGGTGGTGAATACTTGAATGGAGAGTTTCTGGATTATCTCAAAGTAAATGGTATAGTCTCCCAGTGGACGCCTCCAGATTGGTATCTGAAAGGAGAAATCGAACTTTGTTAGACATAGTTCGGTCCATGATGAGCTATGCAAATCTTCCAGTATTCCTATGGGGTTATGCATTGGAAACCTCAGCATATTTACTGAATAAGGTGCCTTCCAAATATGTCCCTCAAACTCCGTATGAGATATGGAAAGAAACGAAACCGAGTCTTAAACACGTTAAGATTTGGGGATGTCCAGCTTATGTCAAATAAGTTGACCCAGATAAGCTGGAATATCGATCCCTAAAATGTAGTTTTGTGGGATATCCTAAAGAGACTTTAGGGTATTACTTTTACACCGATCATCGGGTGTTTATCTCCAGACATGCTACCTTCTTGGAAAAGGAGTTTATCCTTGAAGGAAACAGTGGGAGCAAAATTGAACTTGATGAAGTTCAAGAAGCACAAACTACTACGGATCAAGTGGAAACACCTGTTCTGACTGAACAACCTTCTGTGGAACAGCCCATTCGTAGGTCAGGGAGAATGTCTCGCCAACCTGAGAGGTAATATGGCCTTGTCATTGAGAATGATAATGAGTTGTCGATCATTGATGATGACGACCCTGTGACCTATAATGAGGCTATGAGTAATATCGACTCAGAGAAATGGCATAGTGCCATGAAATCCAGAATGAAATCTATATATACGGGATACAAAAGAATGATTAGAGCAGATGTCCAGGTGGAGACCTTTAAGGCCAGGCTTTTAGGAAAAGGATTCAAACAAAGGCAATGGATTGACTTTGATGAAACCTTTTACCTGTAGCCCTGTTAAAATCAGTTCAGATTTTACTTGCGAATGCTGCTTACTACGACTATGATATCTGGCAAATAGCCAGATGGTTTTCTTTCCAAGAGAAATGAAAACCTAGTGTGTAAGCTGCTGTGAACCATATGTGGTTTAAAGCAAGCTTCTCGTAGATGGAACATCCGTTTTGTTGAGACAATCAAAGAGTTTGGTTTTATGAAAAACGTAGATGAACCATGTGTCTACAAAAGGGTTAGGGGGAGCGCGATAACATTTCTTGTGTTGTATTGAAATAGAGTTGACACACATAACAACATAGCAGACCCACTCACAAAGCTACTTTCTGAAAGTCACTTTGATCGTCATAAAGACTAGATGGGTATTAGATACCAGAGTTATTGGCTTTAGTACAAGTGGGAGATTGAAAGGAATATGTCCTAAGTCCAATCATGTATTAGGATTTAGGAATAACTTTCTGTGTAATCTGTTTTGATTTCATTGATATTAATAAAAGACTTGTTTTGTTTTTATTACGGGCTTTATCTATTTAAGTGTTTAAATAAGATATACCATAGTTTAGAGTAAAGCGTTTTATGGATTATGATGAGATCATAATAGTGAGACCTAAAAGATGATAACTCTAAACTTAAATAGTTCCTGGTCGTAGGATTACTAACTGGTAATTAATAATCCGCAGAGATCGGTACATACTATGCTTGCTTCATTATGAAGGATGTCTGTTCTCATAGACATTTGTGTGGTGACACTATAGCTAGTATGTTGGTGCTTATTATAGAATAAGTTCACTGAACATGACTCGCCCAGCTGAACAACTGATGGAGTTCACTCACGTGTCAGCAATTGTTCATATAGTGATAGTTGTACAAGTATCCTTAGACTTGAGGTCATCATAGTCATCTTGTGTACACTAAACTATGCTTTGGTTTAGTTCTTAGTCTCAGGGGACAATTATTAGGGCTCTACTGGGTATAGGAATTTGTACACGAAGATAGTGTATGATCAATAAAGGATCTACCCCTTCCAGTGAAGGAAGCGAATGTTCAAGGCTGATCCACTTATGCTAGTTCAGGAATCTCTGGCTAGAGTGAATGAAATTAGAAAGGAGTTTCTAATTTGCATAGAACTAAGCATAGTAAATGGTAAGCAAGTGATTAGATTAGATAGGCTTGACACGAGATCCATGCCTTGTATTTAATCGAGACATTGTAGGGTAGAAGGAGTTTATTGTACGGTAACTATTCACTGAATAGGTTCTTGTTATTCTAAGCAGTGAATTCATATTATCCGGATAGTCGCGATATGCTGAGAAGTATCCCTCACGATGTAGAATAAATGTGATTAATTAATTAATCATATTTAATAAATTAGAGAATTTATATAAATAATGATAAAATAGTTTTATTATTATTTATTTCTACTACCGGCTTAATATTGAACCTACAGGGTCACACCATAAAAAGAGAATGATTTAATGGTGGAGGAATTAATTAATAATGGCTAATAGTTATTTATTTATGAAATAAATAATTAATTGGCAAAATTTATAATTGATTAAATGAGATTTAATTGATTATAAATTAATTAAGAAAAGTTCTTAATATTATTAATTAAGAATTTAATTTTTGGAAATTAAATCAAGAGAGAGAATTATTTCTAAAGTGTTTAGAAAAAGGATTAATAACTAAAAGGTGTTTTAATTATTAATGAGAATAATAAATGGGTTAATAATAATAATATTTTATGGGAAAATTTTAGCTGAAAATTTTGCCTATAAATATACTATTATAAACCCTATTTTTTATTCTAACCCGAACCCAAAAGTTTTTAGAAAACCAAAATTCTCTCCACCTCCTCCTCCTCCTTAGCATCGTTTTCTTGGTGAATACCGGTGGAGTGCTTCACGTTTGAGGAGCAGCTGCTAAGGATCTCCGATCGTTGCTTTTGGATCGCTATTAAAGGTTAGTAATCGATCCATATGTTTTTACCACGATTTATGCTTTTATTTGGATTTTGTATATGTAAAAGTGTTTTACCATGCCTCCGCTACGATTAAAATCCAACACCACCCTCGCGGCCATTCTAGCTCTGGTAGTCGCCCTGACTACGGTCATCAATTCCTCAGCGGTCCTCTCTTCATTCTCGTCAGGATCCTCCACAAGATCCTCCTCAGCAACAATCCCTTCTGGGATAACATCCTCAACCGCAACATTCTCAATATAAATCTCATCCGGTCCCTCGTTAGGGTACTCTATTGGATTCACAATTTGATCTCCAACATGTAATAAAACATCCTCAGGCTGATGCTCCTGAACCTCAGGGTTCGGTGCCCCGCTGCCCTATACGAGAACGAACTATGTTACTACCATGATATTTATAAGGGTTCCCATAAGGGTTTTAATTGTCAGTACTACGCTAGGTAGTCCGACTATGAACTTGGCAAGAGGAGTTATTATCTTAGTGAGCTTATTATCTTAACACCACATCATCTCTGAGGTTTATAACGCTTGGCTCTGATACCATTTCTGTAGCACCCCCAAATCCGGGGTCGGGAATTCGGGTTGTCACGAGTTCCATTTTCCTTATCAATACTTAATCTTAACAGTCAACCAATTACTGAGTACTGTGACCCCACAATATACACACACACACACCACAAGTTACAGTTTCAGAGATGAATACCAAAAATAACACAAGTCATTTTATTCCACAATTATAAACCGTTACACCTTAAAAGGGTTTCTGAATAAATTTATATTTCTTTGCCATTATTACAATTCATATAGATACATAAGTCTGGTACATCAGAAGTTGAAAGCCTAGCCTATTGGTAATTTCTACCTCAGCTACAGCGGTATCAACGCTTCCAGAAAACTACGGAACGTTTCCTAAGCGCTTGCGAATTGGAAGCTTGGTCCTGTTCATCTTTTCTATCTGTTGTTGTGTGATGAAAGAAGAAAGCAAGGGTGAGCAACAAGCCCATCGAAATAATATGTATAATAATTAACAATATATGAGCATTCTCATAGTACTCATGAAAGTCTTGGTCAAGAAGAAATGAACCAAGCTGATATCTTAACGCGACCAAGTCGCAAAATATTTAATATATATATATACATATATACTTTTCACAATCTTTGAAATCCTCTGACATGTATAATATACACAGAGTTCCAGTTTATAACTGTATAAAAATATCGTTGCAAGGTGATCTCATATATCTAACCTTGTCTCAACATTTTTCTGAAAATCTTTGACATGCACAAGATAATCATTTACTAGATATAAGTTTAAAAGATGAAGTTACAAGATACTCCAATATACTTATATCTTTTCCGAATACTACTTGAACTACCATCGTTCAAGGTATAATCCGTTTCAAAAGTTCATCACATAGATGAGACTACAAGATAAGATTTGAATAGATTCAATCATTGAAATATCATTATAAATAATGAAGTTACGAGATACATCATTAAGTCCCGATATATATACACCTATATATATATACATTTCATACACTCCTTGAAAACCTCTGTTATGAAAATTATAAACAGAGTTGTAATATCCAATGAATTTGGAAAGGAGAAGACCTTGGCATAAACCTGATATCTTGCTGATTAGGCAAAGATACCAATAAGTAACCTTTTCTACTAGTAGATGGACGAATTCCCCACCGGTCATCACCCTGGCCGCATTAGGACCTTATGCTGGACTGCCACTCAACCACTTACGTATTTGATGGACTCCCACTGAGCCACTTACACTTTCATGGACGCCCACTGAGCCCATGTTGCTTATGCCGACTCAATAGATGGACTTACTTCCCGAACGTTGGGTAAGTAATCAATTCATTTATCAAAACAGCAACCTTGTTGCGAATATATAAATACACCACAGAGCCGGATCCCTCAGGTTTTGAGCGAGTATTTAAATCCCCTTTGAAAGGAAGATCTTAAATATAAAAATGAGTTTTGGGATCCGCTCTAACTTTTAAAATCATTTTGAAGACTCGAAAACACATTTAAGAATGTTTGGAGTAATGCTGATTTAATAAAATAAATCAGTCCCAATATATTAGAAAATATCTGAACATTATTATTTAAATAATATTTCAATAAGGATAATCTCTATATAAATAATTTGAAGTAGAAGTTTTAAAACTCATACTTGAAATGAATATTAAATAACCAACGATATACTTATACGAAAGTACTATCTTTATTTGAATAATCAGAAATAAGTTTGATTATCGAAACATTATTCTTTAATAAAATAAAGAATATTATTTAGTAAATAATCGGAGTCATAAGTCCTCGAATGAATATTCAAAATAATATTCATTAAATAAATATTCATTAAATAAAATAAACAGAGTCATAAGTCCTCGAATGAATATTCAAAGTAATATTCATTAATAAAAATAAAGTTATCGAATAAACCTTATTCGATTAATAGTTTTGAAAACTATATCTATATATATATATAAATATATATATAATATACTCGGAAACATCGACTCCCGGTTTAGAAAATATTCACCTTTGGGACCCCTATACTAAGGGTATACACAACTACTGCTTATCTCTAGCATAGGTATTATGCAACTTATAAGCAATTGAATCAACAATTAGATATCAAGATCACGAAACAGACATGCATATATACCATATCACATGCTCCAATATATCGTAAGATTTGCTAATAACAATCATGCACTTATCACAAGATAATGCATATACATATATTTACATCACAACAACAGTATAACGGGTAGAAAACTTGCCTGAGTGCTCCCGGATAGACTTAAGCATAGAGTGGGTTCGATAACCTATGAACAACAACATAAGTCGGAATTAAACCCCGGTTGCTTAAGAAACTAGACTTTAACCAATTGAACCCTCATGTTCGCTTTTGCACTTAATGATTCACTTAAGTCGCTCGAGTACCATCGACTCCACCATTTTTAATAATTTAACCATTAAGAATTTTAAGGCGAATCTTTCGCGAGTACCCTACCAACTGCCTAATCCACTTTACATAATTGTTTCATACTCCAATTAGTCATTTAAGGGCCTTAACCAAGGTTTCAAAATAAGGCGAGGGGTAATGGTTTGGTCGTGAAACGCCGTTACTTAAAATAGTCGTTTCTCCTAAACCGTACGTCGGATTCAAGAGAACCACATATAAAAACGAAGCTCGTAACATGAACTATGTAACATCTGGGAAATATCGTATAATTATTTATATCAATATATGATTATTATGTGAATATTATATGAATTTTTGGTGAATTATCTGGTGTTTGATAATAATATTTGGATGTTTGTATGTAATAAAATGTGAGTATGTTAATTTTAATATGTCCAGAATAAAATATAGATAATTAAGTTATTTTTCTGGTAATTTTTGGAGTGTTAGATGATTTTATAATAATTTATGAAATTATTAATTATTTTCTGAATAATTATAAAATTATTTTATAAAGCCGGGAATCGTCCGACTTCAATCGTTTTTACGTTTTTACAACCCGAAACTCTTCCGAAAACTCCTTCCTAACCTAATCTGGTAATTCCGGACATTTTCCGTGTTTTGACTTTTTCGATCCGGATTACGGTTTGACCCGTGCGCGGCCCGGCGCAAGTTTTTCGATACGATAATCATTTCGGTGAACCAACGAAACCCGTATTTTCAAAAGACGGGATATTATTACATTATTTTCGTATAAAGTATTTTATAAAAAAGCCCGGTTTGGATAATTATCCAATTTTGATATTAAAATCGTATCGTCCTTTCAGTTACTTAGCGGCTAAGTAACCTATTTTCGGAACCGATCTATAAAGGTAATTAGCAAATTATTAAGTAAATAAAATAAGTGATGGGTCTGTCAGCTACATGTGGCTGTATTGTTAATTGTTTGTGATTCGTTGGACGCGAAGATTAATTTCATAATTAATTACTGAGCTGTATACATTTAATTCATTTTAAAATGATTTTATTGAATATTTATTCTCATAAATGCTAAAATTGCTCCTAAAATTATTGTTGTTGTTTTATAATTCTATTTATTATTTTTAGGAGTTTATAAAATTTAGAAATCAATATTATATTTATTAATTATCTTTAAATAATTTTCTGACTCCATTTTATTGTAAAATCAATATCTAATTTCAAGATGTTTCAAAAATCATGAAAATTTTATTTTATTAACTTTTAAATATTTCGAGAATTTCAAAACTATTCCGACAATTTTCTGGTTTTTATTTAACAGCCCGCCTGTTCGTTAAATCATAAAATGCGGGTCGGATATGCGATCCAAAATTGGATTAAAAATTTTGAACATTTTATCTTATTAGTATTTATTTATCCTGAAATTTTAAAGGTATTTTCATAAAAATTTTGGGTTATCTTACCCGTAAATTGTTCGTTAAATTAGTAATTACGGTATCCAATTCGGGGTAAATGCGGAATAAAAAAATCAGGTAAGAATTGCCTTATTTTCCCTTATCTCTCCAATCTCAATTGCCACCGCCTATTCCTCCTTCTCGGTTATTCCCGAACAAGCCCTGTTCTTGGTCTCTCTCTCTCCATCGAAATCTCTCTTAATCTCTACTCTCAAAAATCTCTCTTTCTGCACTCTCTCTTCCCTCTTTCTTCTTCTCAATTCCCTCCTCCTCTTCCCTTCTTCCCAGTTTTCTTCCTTTTTGCTCCGGTGAGTTTTCGGCCGGTGGTTCCGGCGAGCTTCCTGGTTTCGTTCTTGTTTCAGTTGTGTGTATATGCGATGTGCTGTATATATGTGCATATATGTGTGGGTTGTGTTGTTTTATTTTGTCGCCGCCCCTCACCATTTTCCGGTGAGGATGGTGGCGCGTGCGTGTGTAATTCGTGTGTCTCTGTGCGCGTGTGTGAGTTGTGTGTGTGTGTTCATGATTGTGTGTGTGTGTTCGTGATTGTGTGTGTGTCGGTTGTGTTGGTGTGTAGGGGCGGCGTGTGGCCGCGCGTGTGGTAGCTGTACTAATCTGTTGTGCTTTTTCGGTTGAGCTTTTCTGTTGGGCTTGTGCTGGGCCTAGTTGGGCCAAGTTTGTGCAGTGGATTTAATTGTTATAATCTTAAACTTTTATTTTCTTTTCTGCAGGAAATTGTTTTGAATAATATCCGTGATATGAACTTATTCATACGGAAATAAGTAAATTAATCGGTGGGATTTTGTGTTGGAAACCCGAAAATTTATCGGGTACCCGCAAAATTTTACTGCCGTCGGCGATGAGCCTCGGCGAGCCGACGGTGGGCGATGATGATTTCTATCTGAGTCCTAAATCATAAATAAATTAAAATTAAAATTAGTTCGTGATAATGATTATGAAACGGAAATGAATAAAAATAGTTAATAGCTGAATTGTATTGATGATTGGGATTGGCGTATGGATTATGAATTGAATGATTGGTTGTTGGTATATTGTGACTGACGTCGAGATGTTCGACGGGTAGGCCGATAAATAAAGGAAACGCTGCCCGATTTTCGGGAAAATTAATTCTGAAAATACGGGAACGTAACCTGTAATTATCGGAATCGTCGAACAAGGATATAATTGAACTTTATGAAACTGACTTGTGTGATGTGACAAGATATTTTGTGAATAATCGATTACCCTATTTTTCAAAACGACAAACATACGTATTTTCCGAAATTAAATACCGAACCGATTTTCGAAGATGTGAACCGTAATTGCTATGTGTATTTCGATAATACATATAAATATGAATTTGGTTATGAAATCGTACGGGTAAAATAGAATAGTGACTTGATGTAAGCTTAAGCGATTATCTGAATTAGGGTATTTGAACCCTGTAGGTTTTAGACGGAGGACCGAGATGTGACATCGGACTAGGAACGATCTAGTGATTAGACGTCGAGATCAACAAAGTTCCAACCAAAGGGTCTGAATGTTGGGATCGTATCGAGAATAGGATAGTAGGTGCATGATAAAGCCGAATGATCTAAGTCAAACCAAAGTCAACTGATAATAGTGGTTAAAGCTTATTGAGGCAAGTATTCTGGATTTTTCCTTTTAAATACTGCAAGTATTCCTAACCTTTCTCCTTAAATACTGCAAATATTTATTCTCTCCTATTCTAAGTTCAGAATAGTTAACTGTTTTATATTTCGCTGCAATTACTCTTATTATGCCAGTTCTTTTAAATTCTTGTTCCTATAATTCGATTGCTCTCTTGAGCAAATACCCATTCGTTCGGGTTATTTGCGAACCCTAATTTGGGATGTTTTGAAATCAGAATGATTTGATATCAAAATACTCTACGGGCTGGACGATTATTATAAGGACCAGTGATGAACTGGATCCTATGGGCCGGAGATGGACCGGACCCTTTAGGCCATAGTTGCCTGGGTGCCCCATATGTTGGTTGGGTCTATGCAGTTGGGTATAGATCCGCACTATCTCCTGACTGATCAGCAGGTTATAGTGCATATGTTGGTTTCTAGTGTTCAGTCCAATTTATTGTTGTTCGCCATTAATGGCATTCCCTCTTGAAATAAAACGTGATTATGGTTTAAAGTTATTCTTTCTTAGCACTCAGTTTCGGGAAATTACAATGTTTCTAAATATATTCGAGGTTCAGATTGTTGCTGCAACATTAGTTGCTCAGTGATAGTTAGGATCTTGAATGAATTGAGATCTTCTTAATTATTCAACCCGTCCTTATCAGGCTGGTTTAACAGGCTAAGTCTATGGAAACTTAGTCGATAATGATGGATACTGAATAGTTAGGAATTTCTTGAACGTCGTTTTATGCATAGTTATTGCATCAATTGCTCAATTATGAAATGATACCAGAAGCTATTTTGAAAACACGTAATCTCTAAAGCTCTTACAAAAATGTCATTATGTCCTATGTGATTTATGGCAATGCAAATCAAATTGATTTTAAGTTGATAAAGTATATCCTTTAAATGATTTTGTGTTTCGCTCTTCAAAATATTTCAGAGATTTTGTCTGAAAGTTTTCTTTGAAATTAATGGTTGAGACTAAAATTATATACTTGCTGGGCATTTTTGGCTCACTCTTGCTTTGTCAATTCTTATTTCTGCCAGAAACAGATAAGGATACAAATGAATAGCTTAGATAGACAGCAGAAGATCGAGAAATCTCCGCCGCGAGAGGTTGAAGAAGTTAGAAGAATATGATTCAAGCATTAGTTCAGAGGTATTTACAATTATATGTTAGTTGTTGTAAGTTGTAGAAGATTAGATTCTTGTTTCATACCATAACCTGTAAACGATCCGGATTCAAGGGGTTATTTATTTATTTCTTTATTATATGTAAGGATTGTTTAGTGACACCAAATCTTGACCCCGGATTTGGGGTGTTACAGGTTGGTATCAGAGCTGCAGGTTATTGGTCACTGAAATAAGAATAGGTGAGAGTAGGATAGGAATGATAGGTCGTACAAGATAGGAAAGTCCCTAGGCATATTCAGGACAAATTGAGTTGAGTGCGAATTAGGGTTAGCAGATCCGATAAGGAGTTGGTAAGATAGGATTGATGAGAAAGTGTAAGGCGAATATCACAACATCATAGGTATATTGAAACCTCAGATCATACAATAATGAGAAATCGACGGATCGACGGAGACTGGGTATGTTACCCTACTTTTCATATGGTTTTGAAGACTATGCGATCGATTCTTGTGGGAATTTGTGTAAGAAAAGTTACGATTTAACTTAGAATTAGGTATTAGGACGAGTTCCACGTCGAGGGCAACCAGTTGATGGAAGCGGATGAAGAATCAACATTGCACGTTTTGAAGGCACCACCGTTGCGAGAAGGTTCTTACCACCCATCGGAAGCTGCGCACGGAACAATATTTACCTTACTAGGTATAGGTACAACTAGCAAGAAGATGCGCCCTTATCTGCAGACTGAACATCGAATCGCATGAGTGGTTGTGAGCATAACGTCAAGGACGATGACAGGAATGTCAAAGATAGTACTAAACGTCAGTGTTGCGATAGAATTGCGAATACAATGATTTACGATGGCGAATGAAGTTTCGGCGACTAATCAGTGTGAGCTGAATCCGAGGAAATATAGAAAAGGTACCAAAGTGAAGAGACCCTTATATGGACATTATTTTAATTAGACATGTCATTGGTAAACCATAAAAAAAAATAAAATAAAATAAAATAAAATAGCAAGTAATGTATATAGTAATGACGACCAAATATTTGATTTCCAAAACTTTAAAATGAGATTTCGGAAAAGATTTTCTTCATCAACTTTCAGAGGATTTTTGCATGAAATGAGTTTTACAAATTGGTTGTCAAATTACTACTTATGTTCTTGTTATTATAAAGAGAAAATGATCTAAAAAAAAACGAATGGAATTAGACTCAGTGTTGATATTCAAAGGGCCAAGTAGACCCATCAGCAGGAAGAGGGTTTAAGGTTTGCTGTGAAAAATGAAAGTAAACGTTGTTTAATAAAATCAATAATTAAATCAACATATTAAAAATATTATTTATCCCAATTCATGAAATTATTAAAATTTAACGAGATTCGTGATTCGAATGGACGGAGAATGATTGAAGGAAATGGCAGAATCTTCTAGACAGTAGGCAGAAGAATCATATTGACAAAACTGAGGCATTACGTGATCAATGGGTATTTTACACAACAGATGAAATCTGAAGCTGTGATTTTAACTTCGGAATGACGCGATTAAGATTAAATTATTGAAACATTTGTTGTGAAGACATTTCCAGGAAGCATTTCGAAGCAGTGATGTGACTTGAATCGTGAACCTGTATCCGCACGATCCTGAAGGCATACGTAAGTGAAGCGTGGAAAGCGATCGACATTGACATTCTTTCTTCTGATACAGTGGTATGTGTTTTTCTTGATTTTTGAATATGTATGAGCTTCTTCTGTTAATAAATCATATGAGGCGGAAACGAAAGAACATTCTTGTATTCCTTCTGAATTGTTACTCTCCTTAAATCACTAATTTCTGATGGAGACAAGCAGTGTTGTGATGTGACGCTTTGTTGAAATGATGAAGAGTCGGGTGGGACGCCACCTAATCATGTGCTGTATGCCATATAGTACGAAAGACTGGCCATCTTGAATACGAATATGGTTGTCTCATTCTTCACTCATTTTTCTTCTTTTAATTTTCTGATTTACAAATTCTTTCAATCGGTTGTTGCATGGTTATTCATTATTCCGAGTTTAATCAAAATCATATTCCCAGACTTTCCTTTTGTGTAAAGTCTGTTCTCTGACGATTTCATAAGAAATGAAATAGTATGATACGTGGAACCATACAACGAACATAGAGACGACTGCAAATCAATAAATGGTGGACATCTGCGAGCGAGGAAAAAAAAATGGACACACTGACAACGTGGTCATGACAAAGACATCAAATCTGAGAGTTGTTCGTGTTACCAGGATCTCGTTAGTATGGTATATTTTGACGCGAAATGAATGGTTAGCAAATCGTACAAAATAAGGAAATGAAGTGGTGTGCTCAAACGGAGCAAACGAGTATCGGGACGATGATCAAAGATCAAGGAAATTCTGAACAATGACTCCGACAGGCAATTACGACGTGAAACATCCCTTCGTCGCTGGAAGATACTTGTCGTGAAGATTCAAGATGGGAAAAAAAAATCTTAAATGTAATCAAACTTCAAACGTGTTCTTCAAGAAATTGTGAAGTTTTCTAATTTGCGTAAATAAGTGATTGTGAATTCAATGCTCATACCCGGGTCAGTAACGAAAGTTCGATGTGAAGCCGTAAGTAGAGATGAAGCAATGGTGACTCGACTGTGAAACTTTTCAAGAAATAATGATCTAACGATTGAGTTCTTACCAGATTGTGATGGTAATGATGGAGACCATGCGCAGTTATTAAAAGATAAACCGATTAATAATGATCAGAAATAAATTAACAGAATCATGAAATCAAACCTTAAATTCATTAAGGACAATTCGTAATATTCTAAAAAGAATTGAGAAAGGTATGGTTATATTAATCATTGTGGGTTTCAGATCCAATCCCAATTAAAAAGAGATATGTTATACTAGTTAGATGCTGATTAAAGGTGAATTGTGGGAATTGATGATTTGGTTGATTAATGGTGTCGGCTTGAGTCCGACTGGTAGTCAATGGTGTAGGGGAAATGCTGCCCAAATTTTCAGAAATTACCCTATAGTTAAGAACAAAGAAGTATATGGTCATTCTCGTCAGTATTCCAGATAATTGCAATCTCGGTTCTTGAGAAAGTTGTTATGACCAAACTGACTTTATGTAATTGGTCTTTGATTCCAGTTAGCTAGTTAGCACTTGGTTTAAGTGATCATTTAAAGGAATTGATTGATCCACTTTGCCAACTAATGGTTAGTTAAATGGAAATCGATTCCAATTAGATTGAGTCAAGCTCTAACATAATTTCCAGATCCGAAATGAAAGATATAGAAATTTGAGAAAAAGTAATGGCATTACCGTAAATTAAAAAGGCCTAGTTCAATTAGTGTGATGTTACTGTAATCAGGTGCAAGGTTTGATTCAAAAGAATATTTTAAGATCTGAAGATTCAAGATAAAGCAAAGGGATTATATCATCCGAAATAGCGTTCCAGGAAGAACTTGAATGTATACCCATATTGAAGGACGAATTAATAAAAGATTTGAATGTACACTTCTTTTGAACGGCGATTGAATGGAAGTGGCTGTAGAATAATGGAAAGCTCACAAATTCAAACATCCAATGAACGATGGAGATTGATGAAGTCCGCATGTGAACTCAGGAAAAGAGATGAGAATCAATGAAGAGAAGTCAAACACGTGATTTGTGACACGTCAAGTAAGGCTAAGAAAATAGCTACCGAGGAAATTCGATAATTTTGTTAGTAAGAATTTAAATAGTGTAAATAAAAGCCTTCATTCCAGTGTGAATTCCAGGAATGACCTATTCAATAATAAACAGAGTAATATTACTAAGAAAAAGAAATTCGTTATGTATAAAGAAGATAATGAATAATGAGAATAAATCAAGACAAGAAGTGGAATCAAAAGGATGATAAAGAAATGTTATAAAATAGTCCAAGATATATGTTGTGAACATCAGATATGCCAGAACTAATAGGGGAATGAAGTAAAACATAGGAAGTTGAAGACAAGAATTTCATTCAAAGAATGCGCGTAAGTAGGAAAAATTAAACAACAGTATTCGTGGAAAACTATTAGAGAAAAACGATACAATGAATCTCATATCGGAGTTCTCCATAATTAAAGTTAAGCCCTGAAGATTCTAACGAATGATTTACCAAGGTTACCTCGTGAAATGAGGTAATAATTTTCGGCGGTTGCTGTATGAGTCGAGCTGGTGTCAAAAGTCCTGTATCGTACAACCCAGTGGGAATGAGATATTGAGTGAAGGAAAACTTCAGAAATATGAAATGAAAAGAATAATGAAATAAAGGGGTACTTCGCGCTACACAGAAAAGCAATCATGGAGAAAAGAGAAAGGAGTTATGAAGTCACGCATCGATTATTAGAAATTGCAAGTTTGAAGATTAAGTAAACATAATGTACCAGGAGTAATTGGATAGTGTAATTGTATTTATTGATAACATCCTCGCCCATTCAAGAACTAAGGAAGACCAAGTTGAACACCTGAAGGTATGCATGCGAAAGGTAAGAGATTAGCAACTGCGTTCGAAGCATTAAACGCCATGAGTTTAGTATATCGGGTGGATACGGAGTGAAAGTACAAGAAACCAACTAAAGGTTCTTGAATACGATTAAAAACAATTATAGGCCAGATTAACCAAACAGAAGGAGACGCGAGAAGTAAAGTTGAACAGACAGGAAAATAGAAGGTGCATAATCGCAAATTGTTAAAATTAGAAAGAAAATCAGATTGGTATAACTCAAGTTAATCCATCAAGACAATGAGATAGATAGAACGGTTACGAATGAGCTGACCCTTTTGTTATAGGCATAACGAGTTCATAAGATATTTAAATGTATATGGCTGAGAAAGGTAATTTAGTTCCCTACGTATAAAAATGAAGGGTGATTCAGGTTATGTGAGTAACTGACAGATTTGATGTCAGTGAAAGACCGCTAAATTGTGATTAAAATAATGAGACCGAGGAATTATAGGAAATGTACTTGGGGAATATCATAGTTAACGTCAGAAAGCCAATGCGCCCCGGTTCCCGTGTATCATTTACAAATGAAGAAGAAGATTACAGGAACAGTTACCTCTAGTGTGATAGGAAGTGATTACAAATTAGATTATTTGAACGAAGAAACATATGAGGACGAGATTCAACACCGAGTAACAATGGGAAATGCACGTAAGCACGAGTTACTAGAATTAGAAAGAAAAAAGAGAATTAAGATGTGTTATGTTGCTTCTCCTAAGTAGTAAATAGACATGATAAGTAGAAGTGAGTTGGCTTCACCATTACTCATACAGCGCATTCATAAGGCATTTATCTATAGATATTCGGAAGGAGTAGGTTAGCTCCAGTATATATAGGAGATGGAGAGTTGAATTGAGTTATGCAAGCAATAAATAAAATATGATTTTAGCAAGAGGCTATAAAGGAAAGATTGGTATTATACGTTAAAGTTATGAAAAAATTATGAGGTTGAGAGATTAACCTGAGAAAATGAAAATTTTATACTTGAAAAATATTAGTATTATTCCTTAGCGTGATTCTGAGGACAGAATCCTTTTAAGGGGGGAAGGATGTAACATCTGGGAAATATCGTATAATTATTTATATCAATATATGATTATTATGTGAATATTATATGAATTTTTGGTGAATTATCTGGTGTTTGATAATAATATTTGGATGTTTGTATGTAATAAAATGTGAGTATGTTAATTTTAATATGTCCAGAATAAAATATAGATAATTAAGTTATTTTTCTGGTAATTTTTGGAGTGTTAGATGATTTTATAATAATTTATGAAATTATTAATTATTTTCTGAATAATTATAAAATTATTTTATAAAGCCGGGAATCGTCCGACTTCAATCGTTTTTACGTTTTTACAACCCGAAACTCTTCCGAAAACTCCTTCCTAACCTAATCTGGTAATTCCGGACATTTTCCGTGTTTTGACTTTTTCGATCCGGATTACGGTTTGACCCGTGCGCGGCCCGGCGCAAGTTTTTCGATACGATAATCATTTCGGTGAACCAACGAAACCCGTATTTTCAAAAGACGGGATATTATTACATTATTTTCGTATAAAGTATTTTATAAAAAAGCCCGGTTTGGATAATTATCCAATTTTGATATTAAAATCGTATCGTCCTTTCAGTTACTTAGC
Organism: Apium graveolens; assembly: GCF_009905375.1. Classification (NCBI taxonomy): domain Eukaryota; kingdom Viridiplantae; phylum Streptophyta; class Magnoliopsida; order Apiales; family Apiaceae; genus Apium; species Apium graveolens. The sequence continues at coordinate 266,512,922 of NC_133652.1, read as the reverse complement.
GGCTAAGTAACCTATTTTCGGAACCGATCTATAAAGGTAATTAGCAAATTATTAAGTAAATAAAATAAGTGATGGGTCTGTCAGCTACATGTGGCTGTATTGTTAATTGTTTGTGATTCGTTGGACGCGAAGATTAATTTCATAATTAATTACTGAGCTGTATACATTTAATTCATTTTAAAATGATTTTATTGAATATTTATTCTCATAAATGCTAAAATTGCTCCTAAAATTATTGTTGTTGTTTTATAATTCTATTTATTATTTTTAGGAGTTTATAAAATTTAGAAATCAATATTATATTTATTAATTATCTTTAAATAATTTTCTGACTCCATTTTATTGTAAAATCAATATCTAATTTCAAGATGTTTCAAAAATCATGAAAATTTTATTTTATTAACTTTTAAATATTTCGAGAATTTCAAAACTATTCCGACAATTTTCTGGTTTTTATTTAACAGCCCGCCTGTTCGTTAAATCATAAAATGCGGGTCGGATATGCGATCCAAAATTGGATTAAAAATTTTGAACATTTTATCTTATTAGTATTTATTTATCCTGAAATTTTAAAGGTATTTTCATAAAAATTTTGGGTTATCTTACCCGTAAATTGTTCGTTAAATTAGTAATTACGGTATCCAATTCGGGGTAAATGCGGAATAAAAAAATCAGGTAAGAATTGCCTTATTTTCCCTTATCTCTCCAATCTCAATTGCCACCGCCTATTCCTCCTTCTCGGTTATTCCCGAACAAGCCCTGTTCTTGGTCTCTCTCTCTCCATCGAAATCTCTCTTAATCTCTACTCTCAAAAATCTCTCTTTCTGCACTCTCTCTTCCCTCTTTCTTCTTCTCAATTCCCTCCTCCTCTTCCCTTCTTCCCAGTTTTCTTCCTTTTTGCTCCGGTGAGTTTTCGGCCGGTGGTTCCGGCGAGCTTCCTGGTTTCGTTCTTGTTTCAGTTGTGTGTATATGCGATGTGCTGTATATATGTGCATATATGTGTGGGTTGTGTTGTTTTATTTTGTCGCCGCCCCTCACCATTTTCCGGTGAGGATGGTGGCGCGTGCGTGTGTAATTCGTGTGTCTCTGTGCACGTGTGTGAGTTGTGTGTGTGTGTTCATGATTGTGTGTGTGTGTTCGTGATTGTGTGTGTGTCGGTTGTGTTGGTGTGTAGGGGCGGCGTGTGGCCGCGCGTGTGGTAGCTGTACTAATCTGTTGTGCTTTTTCGGTTGAGCTTTTCTGTTGGGCTTGTGCTGGGCCTAGTTGGGCCAAGTTTGTGCAGTGGATTTAATTGTTATAATCTTAAACTTTTATTTTCTTTTCTGCAGGAAATTGTTTTGAATAATATCCGTGATATGAACTTATTCATACGGAAATAAGTAAATTAATCGGTGGGATTTTGTGTTGGAAACCCGAAAATTTATCGGGTACCCGCAAAATTTTACTGCCGTCGGCGATGAGCCTCGGCGAGCCGACGGTGGGCGATGATGATTTCTATCTGAGTCCTAAATCATAAATAAATTAAAATTAAAATTAGTTCGTGATAATGATTATGAAACGGAAATGAATAAAAATAGTTAATAGCTGAATTGTATTGATGATTGGGATTGGCGTATGGATTATGAATTGAATGATTGGTTGTTGGTATATTGTGACTGACGTCGAGATGTTCGACGGGTAGGCCGATAAATAAAGGAAACGCTGCCCGATTTTCGGGAAAATTAATTCTGAAAATACGGGAACGTAACCTGTAATTATCGGAATCGTCGAACAAGGATATAATTGAACTTTATGAAACTGACTTGTGTGATGTGACAAGATATTTTGTGAATAATCGATTACCCTATTTTTCAAAACGACAAACATACGTATTTTCCGAAATTAAATACCGAACCGATTTTCGAAGATGTGAACCGTAATTGCTATGTGTATTTCGATAATACATATAAATATGAATTTGGTTATGAAATCGTACGGGTAAAATAGAATAGTGACTTGATGTAAGCTTAAGCGATTATCTGAATTAGGGTATTTGAACCCTGTAGGTTTTAGACGGAGGACCGAGATGTGACATCGGACTAGGAACGATCTAGTGATTAGACGTCGAGATCAACAAAGTTCCAACCAAAGGGTCTGAATGTTGGGATCGTATCGAGAATAGGATAGTAGGTGCATGATAAAGCCGAATGATCTAAGTCAAACCAAAGTCAACTGATAATAGTGGTTAAAGCTTATTGAGGCAAGTATTCTGGATTTTTCCTTTTAAATACTGCAAGTATTCCTAACCTTTCTCCTTAAATACTGCAAATATTTATTCTCTCCTATTCTAAGTTCAGAATAGTTAACTGTTTTATATTTCGCTGCAATTACTCTTATTATGCCAGTTCTTTTAAATTCTTGTTCCTATAATTCGATTGCTCTCTTGAGCAAATACCCATTCGTTCGGGTTATTTGCGAACCCTAATTTGGGATGTTTTGAAATCAGAATGATTTGATATCAAAATACTCTACGGGCTGGACGATTATTATAAGGACCAGTGATGAACTGGATCCTATGGGCCGGAGATGGACCGGACCCTTTAGGCCATAGTTGCCTGGGTGCCCCATATGTTGGTTGGGTCTATGCAGTTGGGTATAGATCCGCACTATCTCCTGACTGATCAGCAGGTTATAGTGCATATGTTGGTTTCTAGTGTTCAGTCCAATTTATTGTTGTTCGCCATTAATGGCATTCCCTCTTGAAATAAAACGTGATTATGGTTTAAAGTTATTCTTTCTTAGCACTCAGTTTCGGGAAATTACAATGTTTCTAAATATATTCGAGGTTCAGATTGTTGCTGCAACATTAGTTGCTCAGTGATAGTTAGGATCTTGAATGAATTGAGATCTTCTTAATTATTCAACCCGTCCTTATCAGGCTGGTTTAACAGGCTAAGTCTATGGAAACTTAGTCGATAATGATGGATACTGAATAGTTAGGAATTTCTTGAACGTCGTTTTATGCATAGTTATTGCATCAATTGCTCAATTATGAAATGATACCAGAAGCTATTTTGAAAACACGTAATCTCTAAAGCTCTTACAAAAATGTCATTATGTCCTATGTGATTTATGGCAATGCAAATCAAATTGATTTTAAGTTGATAAAGTATATCCTTTAAATGATTTTGTGTTTCGCTCTTCAAAATATTTCAGAGATTTTGTCTGAAAGTTTTCTTTGAAATTAATGGTTGAGACTAAAATTATATACTTGCTGGGCATTTTTGGCTCACTCTTGCTTTGTCAATTCTTATTTCTGCCAGAAACAGATAAGGATACAAATGAATAGCTTAGATAGACAGCAGAAGATCGAGAAATCTCCGCCGCGAGAGGTTGAAGAAGTTAGAAGAATATGATTCAAGCATTAGTTCAGAGGTATTTACAATTATATATTAGTTGTTGTAAGTTGTAGAAGATTAGATTCTTGTTTCATACCATAACCTGTAAACGATCCGGATTCAAGGGGTTATTTATTTATTTCTTTATTATATGTAAGGATTGTTTAGTGACACCAAATCTTGACCCCGGATTTGGGGTGTTACAAACTATCTAATAATGGCAATGGTCAAAACCTAACAGTGATTTCACGGGTCCTGATGTTAAGAACAAAACAGTCTAAAGTAAATCGGACATTACGACGGCTATGTTTACACGATTACCAATTTTTATCCTACTCCAAATCAACCACCAATCAACCACAATTCAACCATACAACCAAAATCCATACATACAATGCTACAACAGCCCCAACAACTCAATATTTCCAATTTACACTACTTCCCAATCATGAACTAAAAGCTTACATAAGTTTTTTTAACTAATCAACAAGATTTACAACTCAAAACACATCCCAAAACCAACACATCTCTAAATACACAATAATCAAGCTTCTCATGAACCATTCCAAACACAAAAACTATAAATATACAAAAATAGGGCTAGGGTATGAGATTATACCTTCCTTGGTGAGTAAAAGTAACTAAGGAGCTTGGAATCACCCTTGAAAATCCTTACCAAAGCTTAATCTAAACAAAAACTCAAGGATAAAATTTTAAGTTCTTGAAAAACACTATTCACCCTCTTCTTCCATGAATTTTAGGAAGAGATTGTGAAGGAATTTGAAGCTTAAACTTATAGGATAGCTATATCTATGCATAAGGAACCTTAGATAATTACCTCACTAATTAATGAAGCTTGGAACTTGGATTTGGTTTTTTTTTCTTCTTGAAAATGGAAAAGGGCCGAGAGCTTCTCTTGGAAAAATGAAGTCAAGATGTGTTTTTGTGTTTGCGATTTGTTTTGCTTGGCTGCTAGGTTTTTTTTGTTTAATTACCCTTTTAACCATGTAAAATTGTGTGGTTAATAATCAACCACACTTCCTTCCTTTTTGGTCATGCTTAGGTCATCAATCTTATGTCATCTTCCCATGCTTGTCCTCTTTTTATTGGTTTGATGACATCATCCTCACTAACCTCTTTGATTAGGTCCTAATTACTTGGCTAATGACCGCTGATCTGTTATACGGTTCGCTTAACTTTCGTTTTCGTTCATCGTTTGAGGGATCATACCCGGGATCTTATTACTTGGGTCCCTTAACCTTTCTCAATACATTATATTCCTTTTATGATCCTCTCTTATAATCCTTGAATTTAAATCCTTTTTATCATGTTCCCTTGTACTCAATTCTTTCGGTATCTGGTGGATTTTCGGGAAAAATCAAAGTGTTCGAATTTGGATTCTGACGATCTTTACATACACTTATATCCCATATAAAGTACTAATAAGATCTCAGAATAACAATAGAAGAACCCCTACATAGTGTGGCATGGAAAGTTTTCTTATTCAGCATAATTAGCAAAACACTATTCATAAGGGTTACTAAAAGTTCAAAAATTTTGGGGTTATTACAATAACCTTCTAAAATTTATAACTAAATAAAAATCTATTACCTTTTTACTAACTTCTTCGTCTTATTCACTCTGACATCTCCAACTTCCTTCAGCTGATATCTCTCCAATTTTGTTGTCTATTAAGGGCTATTCACTTTTATCCTCATTTAATACTAAAAGAAATAAGAATTCACAAAGTAAGAGTGAGCCAAAAACGCTTAGCAAGTATCATAATTAGTTTTCCAGATATCATTGTCAAAAGAAACTCCCGGAAACAATCTTTAAATGATTTTAAAAACATCTTTATTTGTTAAAACAGTTGAGCGAATAAAACATCGGCCCTTATTAGCCTTCAATCATGGATAAAGAAAATCAACGAACAGTTCTCTGATTCATCTCCCGAATCAATTCTTTGTTCGGTTTTGTAATCATTAACTTTCCAAGAAGATATGTCGTCAATGGCGATCAACAATAAATTAGACTGGATACTAGAATCAACACAGTATTATAACCTGCCTATCAGTCAGGTATAATACAGATATATGCCCATCTACATAGATCCACATCATATCAAGGTACCCAGGCTCATTTCTGGTCTCCATAAATAAAGGTTCTAGCAATCTCCGGTCCTTAAGGTTCAGCCATCTCTGGCCCTAATCGTAACCATCCAGTCCGTAGAGTATTTTGATAAAGAACCATTTTTGATTTAAAACATCACGATTCAGGGTTTGCAAACAACCCGGAACAATAGGTATTTGCTCAAGAGATCACAATTCATAATAAAGAACAAGAACAAAAAGGTACTTGCATAATTAAGAGTAATTGCAGCGAAATGTAAAACATTTAACTATTCTGAATTTAGAATAGGGAAAAAATACTTGCCTCAATTGATTACCCTCTGATCTTTAACTATATGCCATATCACTCAGTTCTGGTATATTTGTGTTTTCATCGACAGACTATCTGACCTTTCTTGTCATATATGCAGAATAAGTTGATTAAACAACTTTGTATAGTTTCCGTAGTAGCTTATGAGTCATGGAGACTGCTAGTAGATGTGCATAATAGGTTGATTAAATGTTAATATAAGATGTCTTGTAATTCTGCACAAATAAAATGGAGTCAAGTGATAAATGGCTACCCGACGAATGATTAACAAAGCTACCTGACGGATGATCAACAAGGCAACCCGACGGATAACAATCATGTACCCGGCGGATGATCAATTCAAGCATCTGTTGACAGTGACAACACAGTCACATGCATTGGGTATTTGCAAAAGGAATGTGGCAGTCTGTTTAACAGGAAATGAAGAACAAAGGAGCATTACCATTTCCATGCAAGTTAAGAAGATTTTCAAAGATGCTGGAATAGAGTAGTGAAGCAGCATGGAGTTTGACTTGATAGTTTTGTTTTATTATCCTGTCTTATTACCATGTAAACTTGGTAGTATATAAACCAAGTGTAGCTAGTAGAACAAATAACTAAGCAAACACTTTTAGAAGAGAAATAGAAAAAGCTATAACTGTTGAGAATTTATAAGAACTATGATTGCTAAGGATAGAACTACAGAGAAATGAGAATAGAATTTCTCTGTAGTTAATTCATCCTTTCAACAGTTACAGAAATGAGAATAGAACTATGTTTGCAAATAGCATGCCTTTTCCTGTTAATCAAATGTGCATGATAATTCTATTTTAATGACTAGTTTCAAAGGTCCAACTCAAATGACTAAGGATGAATCAGATATCCCCAAGTCAAATGAGATCAAACCTAAGAAACAAAATAAGAAAGCTAACAAGGCAGGACCCAGCGAAACTTGGGTACCAAAATCAACTTGATTTGGTTTTGATGTGTGTAGGGAAACAGAAAGAATCTGTGGTACTTGGATAGTGGTTGTTCAAGACACATGACTAGAGATTCTACCCTGCTCATAAAGTTCAAGGAGAGAGCTGGCCCAAGTATTATTTTTGGAGATGACAGCAAGGGTTATTTGTTGGATATGGCTTGATTTCTAATGACAATGTCATCATTGAGGAGGTTGCCTTAGTGGATGGTCTCAAGCATAATTTATTGAGCATCAGCCAGCTTTGTGATAAAGGCAATTCAGTAACTTCAATTCAGAAGCCTGTGTTGTGACAAACAAAAGGAGCAACAAAGTGGTTCTCACTTGAGTGAGAAAATGAAATGTGTATCTAGCTGACTTCAACTCATCAAATATAGAATCTGTCACTTGTCTTCTTAGTAAAGCAAGTCAAGATGAAAGTTGGCTATGGCACAAGAAGCTGTCCCATCTAAACTTCAAGACCATGAATGAGCTTGTCAAGAAAGAACTGGTTAGAGGTATTCCTCAAGTGGAGTTTACAAAAGATGGACTGTGTGATGCTTGCCAAAAGGGAAAGCAAATCAAAGAATCATTCAGAAAGAAGCTTGATTCAGCAATTGAAGAACCTTTGCAATTGCTACACATGGATTTTTTTGGACCAGTCAATGTGTTATCCATCTCAAGGAAAATATTTTGCCTAGTAATTGTGGATTATTTCTCAAAGTTCTCTTGGACATATTTCCTAAAGTCTAAAGATGAAGCTAGTGAAATCATCATCAATCATATAAGGCAAGTCAACAATCATCCTGATTTTAAAGTAAGAAGAATCAGGAGTGATAATAGAACTGAGTTCAAGAATTCTGTGATAAGATCATTTTGTGAAGAAACTGGGATTATGCATGAATTTTCTGCAGCAAGGACTCCACAACAAAATGGAGTGGTAGAAAGAAAAAACATATCCCTTATTGAATCTGCAAGGACAATGCTTGAAGAATCAAAGTTACCAACATTCTTTAGGGCTGAAGCTGTGAATACTGCTTGCTACACTCAAAATATCTCTTTGGTGAATCAAGCAAAATTCATGACTCCCTACCAATTATTCAGAAACAGGAAACCAACTCTAAATTTTCTTCATATCTTTGGCTACAAATGTTATATCTTGAAGAATCAAACTGACCAATATGGGAAGTTTGATGCTTAAGCAGATGAAGGAATTTTTGTTGGATATGTTGTGGGAAAAGCATATAAAGTCTACAATCTAAGAACCAATATTGTTGTGGAATCAATACATGTTGTGTTTGATGATAAAAAGATTAAAGGAGTGCAAGATGGAGATTTCCATGAGAGCCTCAAATTTGACAATGTGGAGATGGTTAGTGATGACAGTGATGATGAAAGTGATCAAGAAACTACAACTAAGGATAGTGCAGAAAAATCTACAACTAATGAATCTAATAACTCAACATCCATCGAGTTACAAAATTCTTCATCCGTCGGGAGACAATCTGTATCATCCATCGGGAGACAATCAACTTCATCCGTCGGAACTCAAAATACACCATTCGTCGGGTCATCAAAAGAAGCTGAAAGTCAGAATATATCACTCACATAAAGTTCCCCTTTCTCAAATCAAAGATCCATAAACTCAGGGGGAGTTTATAATAATCAAAACTCAATCACACATCAAGATAACAATGAGGCCCCTTCATCTAGAGCTAATCTACCTCAACAAAGAAAATGGACAAAGGATCACCCCTTTGAGCTAATCATTGGTGATGTATCTTCTAGAGTTCAAACAAGGAGAGCAACTCAAGAAGAATGTCTATATAGCAGCTTCCTATCTAAGGAAGAACCAAAGAAGGTAGAAGAAGCTCTGTTGGATCCTGATTGGATTTTAGCTATGCAGGAGGAGCTAAACCAATTTGAAAGGAATAAAGTATGGAAGCTGGTACCCAAGCCTAAATGAAAGAATCCAATAGACACCAAATGGGTATTCAGAAACAAGATGGATGAAAATGGCATAGTGGTCAGGAACAAAGGTAGATTGGTTGCTAAGGGCTATTGCCAACAAGAAGGAATAGATTTTGATGAAACCTTTGCTCCAGTTGCAAGACTTGAAGTCATCAGAATTTTTTTAGCCTATGCAGCCCATGCCAATTTCAAGGTCTATCAAATGGATGTCAAAAGTGCTTTTCTAAATGGAGATTTGGAGGAGGAAGTCTATGTGAGTCAGCCTCCTGGTTTTGAAGACCCAAATTTCCCAAATCATGTCTACTATCTTTTCAAAGAACTCTATGGACTGAAGCAAACACCTAGAGCCTGGTATGACACCTTATCAAAGTTCCTTTTGAAAAATCACTTCACAAGAGGTACTGTGGATAAAACTTTATTCTTTAGAAATATTAATGGCTCTAGTATACTTGTTCAAATCTATGTAGATGATATTATATTTGGCTCTACAGATGAAAAACTTTATAAAAAGTTTGCCAAATTGATGCAAAGTAAGTATGAAATGAGCATGATGGGAGAACTAACTTACTTTCTTGGTTTACAAGTTAAGCAAGTTAGTGATGGAATATTCATTAGTCAAACTAAATACATTTATGATCTTTTAAAGAAGTTTGAACTAATAGATTGCACATCTGCAAAAACTCCCATGGCCACTGCAACTAAACTTGAATTAAACACTACTGAAAAGTATGTGGATATTTCAAGTTATAGAGGCATGGTTGGCTCACTTCTATACTTAACAGCTAGTAGGCCAGATATAATATTTGCAACATGTCTTTGTGCTAGATTTCAGGCTGATCCTAGAGAATCTCACTTAATTGCTATTAAGAGAATTTTCAGATATCTCAAATGTACACCAAAACTTGGCATTTGGTACCCTGGAGATTCTGGTTTTGATCTAACTGGTTATTCAGATGGAGATTATGCAGGTTGTATAATTGATAGTAAAAGTGTAACAGGTGCTTGTCAATTTCTAGGAAACAAGCTAGTGTCCTGGTTCAGTAAAAAGCAAAATTCAGTTTATAAATCTATAGCAGAAGCTGAATATATTGCTGCGGGCAGTTACTGTACACAGATTTTGTGGATGAAAAACCAATTGCTAGACTATGGTCTGCAAGTGGAAAGAATTCCTATTTTCTGTGATAACACAAGTACAATTGCCATTACTGAGAATCCAGTACAGCATTCAAGAACAAAGCACATAGACATCAAGTATCATTTCATTAGGGAACATGTAATGAATGGTATTGTGGAACTACATTTTATTCCAAGTGAAAAATAGCTTGCAGATATATTTACCAAGCCACTGGATGAATCCACCTTTTCAAGGTTGGTAAGTGAGTTAGGTATGCTTAATTATTCTTGAATTATTTCAGATATTTTTTGCAAGTTGTAATGCAGCCAAAAATTTAATTGATTTTTCTGCCTTGGATGAAATTTTGGCTAAGTCAAAATTTACATCCCGACGAATGATCATTATCCATCGAGTTTGATCATCCGTCGAAATAAAATATCTAAAATTCAATTATTTTTCTGGATTATTTTTAATAACCCGACGGATCATATATTTTATCCTCGTCCGTCGAGTTGTCCAAATCATGGCCGTTAATTCTCTGAACATTATCCATCGAGTATACTTACAGTTTGTAAGCATAACACGACGGATAAGTGATGGAATTTTCACAGTTTATTTTAAACGGCTATTTTGGGCAATTTTTATTGGTCACTTTATTTTACTTTATTATTTTTGACAGTTATTTTCTGAGATAGTATAAAAGCAATTTCACTTTTATTCATTTCTTTTATCATTCTCAAGATTCAATTGCTCTAACTTCTTTCTTTCTCAAAAGCAATTACCCTCTCTCTTTGCAATTTTCACTCTCTAACAATGGCACCAGTCATCAAAATCATGTCAGTGAACAAGGGGATTCAACAGTCTGGCGACTACCACAAAATGATGGATTTTGTGCAAGGCTGTAAGCGCAAATATGCCATGCTAGAGTCTCCCACTATCTACTGTGAGGTTGTGGAGGAGATATGGACAACTACAATGTACAACTCAACTGACAAGACCATCACTTTCACTATTAAAGGTAAGGAATTCTGTGTTAATAGCGACATTGTTAAAACATGTTTTATGATTCCTGATAATACTGTCACTACTCCACACACAAACGCTGATATTGTTAACATGTTAAACTCCATGGGTTATGCACTCACCATCTCTAAATTAAGTGAAATTAGGAGATTGGGTCTTAGGAAAGAATGGAGTTACCTGTGTGATGTAGTTACTAAACTATTTTCTGGTAAAATTAGCAATTTTGATTTTGTTAATATCTCTATGCTCAACATGCTTTCCATGTTGATAACTGATAAATACTTCAATTTTAGTGATCTAGTCTTGTTTGAGTTGGGGTTTAAGTTAGGGGAGCTTAATAAGAGGGGTAATAGTGTTTATTATGCTAGATTTTTCATGATGCTTGCTAACCACCTCTCTAAGGACATTGTGATTGAGAACCCAACCAACAAGTTAAATTGTTGGGTTCAAAAAATAAGAATTATTGCAGATCTCAATAGAGCAGATCACCACAAAGAGGTGCCACTCTTCTACTTTCCAGTAATGGAGGCACCTCAGGTAAGTGAGGTAATTTCAACTATCTCTTCTCTTTCAACCTCAAACATTTCTTTACCTTCTAGTGTAGCAGTGGCATCTGTGTCAATGACCAGACAGATGCCTACCCAAGCTACCAAAACCAAAGTTTCAAAAACAAAGACAAAGAAAGCCCCCTCTGGTGTCTCTCAAAAGATTCCAGTTGTAAAATCTACTAAACACAAAGAGGGGAGTGTGAAGGTGGGAAAGACAGGTGAGGGACAGGGTGAAAATTAAAGAAGCCCTAAGAATAAGGATGGTGAGCATAGTGTACCCAAATCAAGCCACACCACAGTTTCCTAACAAATTATGGTTGTTAATAAGGACAAAAGCTCAATTCTAGTTTCATCCTCCCAAAAGGATATAACTATTGAAACAAGCTCTCAACCAGGAGCACAAAACAAAAGGGGTAGGGATATAAGTTCACCACAAACTTACACAAGAAAGAAGAAAACTAAAACCCATGGGGATGCACAGGGTACACACATAGTGCAAATTGGAGCTAAAGACCCAGTCACTGCTCCATCTCAAAGTCAAATTGATGTGGCTTCAATAAATGTGGAGTCACAACCAAAATCTATACAAATTGAAACACCTCAAACACCAAATTCTCCCACACACTCTTTGGATGTTGACATGATTCTTACATCTCAACCATATTCTCCATCTTTAACTCTGTTGGAGAAGCCAAAAATCCATGCAAGTGAGCATCATCTTCTAGATGATTTGTTGGCTCACTTGCCATTTCTTTATGAGACTGTTGAGACATCTGTGCCAAAATTTTCATCAATCTGCACAGAGTCTACAATAGTCTCCACTCCATACTCATTCATTTCTACTCACTCGATGGATATTGTTCATCCGTCGAGTAGTGATTGTATCCCAACGGATGTGCCTAACAGCAGTCATCCATCGGATAGTCAAATTACTAACCCGATGGATATTTCTCATCCGTCGGATGTCTCTGCACAACTCCAAATTTCAACTATAGTTACAAGTGCAGGTCACTTAGTAATTGTGCAATCACTATTAGGATTGAGGGAAGGTAGTGACTTGAGTGAGAGTCTGGGTTGCTCCCAGGAAAAAGAAGAGGAAAAGAGTGATCCAATGCAGTCCATTTCTTCAGGACTGGAAAAAGTGAGTGTGAGGAGTCCCACCTTAGATGGTGAAGGTGAGGATGTGAGGATGGGGAGCCAAGGTGAGACCTTGATGCAAGAAAAAGGAGAAAATGAGAGAAATGCAGATACTGGAGATATAAGGGTGGATGTCATTGTAAGTGAGTTAATGAATGTCCATGAGGCAGACAGGGAGGGACTATCTCAGCAAACTCAAGCTATTATTGATTCTACCTCCTTGGATGCTGAGACATTTACTCACCCTGTTCCAGTATATCAACTTCTAGCTGGACAGGGCAATGACAATGCAGAAAGAACGCTCAATTTGGTGCACACCATATAGTCCATGCAAAGAGCTAAGGATGCCATCACAGCTTAGCCCTCCACAACTGGCGATGTTGATTATGAGACTGGTGGTTCAGAAGAATTCTTTGGAGGTGAGGGTGGAGATAGTGAAGAAGAGACATTGGACATAAGGGAGAAGTAGGCCCTAGTTCCAGATCAAACATGCCATCATGGGCCTTCTCCAAGAAATATGATGATCACCATTTCAAGGCCACACTCATCCAACTTATCAGCCAAACACAGTCTGCACTTCAATCATCCACAAATGCTAGAACCAAGAAGCTTCTGCAAGCACATCTTGCATCTCTCCAACTATAGCAAATATCATGCTATCAACAAAGTCAAAATGTCTCCCTCATCAAAAATGAAGTTGATCAACTTAAGAAAGACATGTCTGACAAGTTGGAAGTTAGACTTCCAGAGACAACAATAATAGACATCAAAAGACAACTCAAGAAAAACTCTGATCTTGCAACCAAGGTGGATTCCTTGGACAAAAGAATGGTTGCTATGGAAGCTTCTCTTACAGCAATCCATCTACACCAAGCTCAACAAACAGACTTACTTCAGAAACTGGTGGCTGCACAAACCTCCTCCTCTACTCAATTTGCTGATAACAAAAAGGGGGAGAAAGAGAGTTCTAGGAGTGAGGGGGAGCAAAAAGTGCTTAACATTCAAGTGAGTAAAGCAATTATACCAACAATTGCTTTCACAAAGCCACCAGCTAAAGATAACATTGATCTGATAAATGAAGCAGCAGCCACTTTGAGAGCAGCTGAGAAGAAGCAGTTTAGTCCAATCAACAGGGAGAAAATTGATGAGGATATTCAAAAGAAATTTGGTCTAGCAAAGAAGCCAGAAAAATCAGTCATTCATCACTCTCAAGTCAGGAAAATTTATGTGAATGATATGAGCATGAACTATCTGGAGAGAAGCCAGGCATCCTGCATCAAATCCCCAAAGGCAGATCTAATCATAAAGCCAAAGGTGAACTACCCATAGTCTTCACTCAAGAACCCTTTGGACATAGTGTATGAGACACCAAAGCCTGATGAGAAGAAGCTGTTGGCCAGGTCTATAGCGTTCTACAAAGATCCTGCAGATTCAGCTCTAAAAAGGAAAATTGCCACGGTTTTCAGAAATGGTAAGGAAATTTGTGTGGTGGCTGGACACCCTCAATTTGTTGAAGCAAAAAGGGAAGAAAAGGCAAGATTGAAGCAAGAAAAGAAGCAAGTTGCTCTAGATGCTAAAAAGCTCAAACAAAAGAAGGAGCAAGCTGCTATCTTGGCCAAGTTGCAAACTGTAAAACCCACACAACAAATTCCTGAACAACCATCTGAAACCACTGAATCTAAAGATCTGAAAATGCAAGAAGAATCACAGCAGAATAGAAGGTTTAGATACAAACTTCATTCCAAGAGGAAAGTGAACTTTGATGAAGAGGAATTGGAAGATCAGTTTCCCAAAAAGCCTACAACTATAACTCAAACATCCATGCCCTCTGTGGCACATGAAGAATTCAAGATAGATCCATCCAAGAATTTATATGGTGAACCTATCATTCCAAAGGATGAGCCAATAGGCTGGGATAGTCTACCAATTCCTGAACTCAATCTACCTCATTTCATGAAGCCAAAGAAAACAAAGACCAGAGCAGTCAATAAAGTGAAGCCCTTAACTCTTAGATCCAAGTCCTTAACCAAAGCTCAAACTAAGGTCAACAAGGGGGATATCATGTACATCTGTGACATCAAGGAATTCTCTGATCTAAACCTCTATCTAGATGAACTGGAAGAAGTTAAAGGGGTTGATGCTTACAGGAATCTACCTGAAAGGCTAGTATTCAAGTACAAGGGAGGAAAAGAGATAACATGGCCACTTCACAGGATTCTTCAAGAGTGCCAATCTATACTGATCAAAGTCTATTCATCTTTTAAGAAGAACTTTGGATTCAATGTGACAGCTAGAAGACTAGTTCTGAAGAAGATTGAAGAACAGAGGAGTATTAGAGCCAAAGATGCACTCCCAAAGACTTTAGCTATTCCTTACACAGGAAGTAGAGTGCATCTAAGGCCCTACTGGCTGATGGAATTCATGGATGATAAGGGAGTTAGAAGATTCTTCAGACTAGAGGACCAGATGAGACTCTACTGGAAATGCAAGAAATGCTAGATCTGTCAGAAGCTGATGAACTTGAATTCCACATACAGCTCCAAAATCAGATAGAAGAAAACATCAGGAAGCTTGGAAAGAAATCCAGACCATCAAGGAAATTGATCAATCTGCTCAGACTAGAGGAGCACCTTAAAAATGACTGTGAGCAAATCTTTGTACACTTTGTCTTGTAAATTCTTTAGTAAATATTGCAGCACTTTTTAGTTTTATCTACTACCTTTTAAATTTGTATTTTTAGGGTGTTTTTTTATCATCAAGTTTCTCTTAATTTATGGCTACAATTCTAGTAGGCATAAATTGGGGGAGATTGTTGGGAATATATTATGAACTTGATGATTACATTAACAAAACACCTTAGTAGATATAACTTAGTGAATTTTGTAGCACCCAACGTATGATCAATTATAGTCTTGGCGGATGATTCAATATAGTCCCGACGGATGACTAATTGATATCCATCGGGTGAGTAGCTTATGTAACAATAAGTCATGTAGCACATTTCTGCAAACAACTTTGTATAGTTTGTGTAGTAGCTCATGAGTCATGGAGACTGCTAGTAGATGTGCAGAATAGGTTGATTAAATATAAATATAAGATGTCTTGTAATTCTACACAAATGAAATGGATTCAAGTGATAAATGGCTACCCGGCGGATGATTAACAAAGCTACCCGACGGATGATCAACAAGGCAACCCGACGGATAACAATCATGTACTCGACGGATGATCAATTCAAGCATCTGTTAACAGTGACAACACAGTCACATGCGTTTAGTGTTTGCAAAAGGAATGTGGCAGCCTGTTTAATAGGAAATGAAGAACAAAGGAGCATTACCATTTCCATGCAAGTTAAGAAGATTTTCAAAGATGCTGGAATAGAGTAGTGAAGCAGCATGAAGTTTGACTTGATAGTTTTGTTCTATTATCCTGTCTTATTACCATGTAAACTTGGTGGTATATAAACCAAGTGTAGCTAGTAGAACAAATAACTAAGTAAACACTTTTAGAAGAGAAATAGAAAAAGCTGTAACTGTTGAGAATTTCTCTGTAGTTTATTTGTTCACTTGTAAAGCAGTTGTGAGACAATTTGTTCTTCACATAATTCTTAATTTGATATATATATATATATTTATATGGTGGATACTTTCAAATCCACCAAAAAGTTTTAAAGACTTGTGTTTTTATTACTTTGTGTTTTTGATTTATTTAACTTGTGATTCCGCACCTTGCAAATCAAAACACTTATATATATAGTTTGAGTTAGAACATTTTATAGTTCAAGAAAAATTTACTAGAATTACATTCAACCCCCCTTCTGTAATTCTTGATGTATTGTTAGGGACTAACACTTATCTTTGTATTTACTCGTCTCATATATTTTATATAGACAAGCTTTACTTTTAAATCTCTATGTCTGGCTTTGAACGCCTCGAGCTATGTGTATATGTTATTCCCAAACAATCTAACAAAGAATTACAGAATGGTGATTAAATGTAATTCTGACTACTTTTTAGATTTTAAGAACTGTTCTACTATGAATATATAACAGTGTTTGATTTAGCTAAAGTGCGGAATGAAAGTATTGAAGAAATCAAACACAAAGTGATCAAATACAAGTATTTAAAAACTTTCTGGTAGATTGAATTTATCCACTAGAGATATATATTAATATGAGAACTCTGTGATGCAATGTGTTTGCACGCAGCTGCTTACAAGTAGAACTTACAAGAACAGAGAAATTCTTTACATATATAGCTTTATCTATTTCTCTGGTAATTGCTTACTAACTTGGATACTGTTCTACTTGTTACACTTGGTTTATATATTACCAAGTTACATGATAAAAAGACAAACAAATGAGACAAAATAGTTCTAGTCTTATTTCATGCTTCTTCATTTCTCAATCCAGCATCTTTGAATATCTTCAGTTTAGCATGAAAATGGAAATGCTTCTTTATTCTCTAAAACCTGTAATAGGCTGCCACATTCCATTTGCATACAATCAACGCATGTGATTGTCAAGTCACTATCAACTGCTCTTTTGAATTTGTTCATCCATTGGAACTCAGTTAGATCATCCGTTGAAACTCAGTGGGATCATCCGTTGAGACTTTGTTGGATCATCCGTTGAAGCCTTGTGGAATATCCGTTGAGACTATCTTCATAGCAGTTGACTCCACTTCATTTATACAAGATTACAAGGCATCTAATATTTAATATTTACAATTAGCCAACCTATCTTGTATATTAATCTAGTAGTCAACATGACTTAAAGCATTCTACAACATCTAGTTCTCTAAGATATTACAATATGCAAAAATGTGCTACTAAACTTATTAATACATAAGCTACTCTTTCAACGGATAGTGAAGTGATCATCCGTTGAAAACTACAAAATCACTAAATTAAATCTACTAAGTTTTTTTATAACGACTCATATATTTTTGTAATATTTAAATGTGTAATTATTGCGTAATTAACTAAATAAAGAATTTTATATTGATTATGGTCTCTGTATTTTACTTATTATTATTTATATATGATTGTTGGGTTGCGTGGATTGTTTGTATGGTTATTTGTAACACCATGTTATTTTGTGTCACTTTTAAAAGTGATTTTAAGGTAAAATTATTCTAAAAAATATTTGGATTGTCTCTAAAATTGTTTTTATGATTTTATAATCTCAATAATTACTTTTAGGATTTTATGAATTATTTATTTTTAAATGATTTTCTGATCGTGTTTATTTGTAAAAACTCATATTTAATTTCAGGATTCTTCAAAAATCATTAAACTCATATTTTATTAAGTTCATAATATTCTGAGAATTTTAAAATTATTTTGGTAATTTTCGGGATTAATCTCACCTGCGCATTATTTCGTTTAATTGCTAAATGCGGGTATAAACTGCATTTCAGAAATTATTTTAAAATTATGAAAATTACATTTTTATAAACTTCGGGATATTTATGACATTTTAAAACTATTTTCATAATTTTCGGAGATTGTTTTATTCGCACCACCGGTCCGTTAATTTTAAACTTGGGGACAAACTCGGCTTTTAACTCCTCGTATTTATCTTTAAATGTAACGTGTCACTTGTTTACCACAGTTGTGTCCACGTGTTGCAAGCTGGAGAGGAGGAAAAGAAAATAATAATATTAACCCCCCCCCCGTTTTGTTCTCTGCGCCTGCCTTCATCTCTCTGTTAATCTCTCTCTCTGTCTCTCTCTCTCTCTCTCTCTCTGTCTCTCTCTCTCTCTCTCGAATCATCGCATCTCTCTCTAATCTCTTCCTTCTCCCTCTCTGTTCTTCCCTCTTTTCCCCAAATTCTTCCTCTTCCTCTCTGTTTCACGGCTTTTCACCGCTGCTCGCCGTACTCCGGCCGTCTCTTTCTCCGGTTGGTCTCGTGCCTTCTCAGTTTTGCTTCGTATGTATACGTATGTATATATATATGATTATGTATATGGGTGTGTGACAGTGCGTGTGTGTGTGTGTGGGTTGGGCGGTGCGTGGCCGTGTGTGTGCCTGTGTTATCTGTGATGTTTTGCCGGTTGTGTTGTTTGCTTCTGGTGGGCCTTGTTGGGCCGAATTGGAGCAGTGGGCTTGGTGGATAAATTCTAATTTATATTCCTTTTTCTGCAGGAAATTAAATGATTAATATTTATGATAAAAATATATTTCTGTGCGAGGAAAATTATTTAGTATCGGTGAAATTTTCGCCCTGAAAATTTTGCCGCCGTCCGCGATGAATTTTTACGAGCGGACGGTAGACGGTGATGACCCGTATCTGAGTCCTAAATATTTTAAATAAATAAAATGATTTGTATAAATTATTTTCGGAGATAAATAAATATTTATGTGGTGATTCGTATTGGTTTTGTTGGGAATCGACGTCGATTGATGTTTCGACGGGTAGGTATATAAATAGAGGAGTCGCTGTCAAAATTTTTCTAAAAATTATCTTTAAATACGAACCGATACTAACCGAACCCTAATTATTACGTGTATTATTATGTGCATTACTATGTGTACATTATTTTTATGCATATATGTGCGAGTCGAAAATCGTATCGTTGGGTAATGTGTTTAGTGAGGATAAGTCAAGCATGACCGGTCGTTTAAACTAGGTTGTTTCGATTCTGTAGGTTCGAGTCGAAGGACCCAGTAGTCAAAGTCAGTGTAGGGCCAAGCCAGTGTTAGTGCAAAGCTTCGCAATGCAAGTAATCCTTAACAAATCTTTTACAGTTCAATATACATGAATGATCGTTGATTTAAATTACGTACCAGAACAGAACATTTTAAGTTACGTATTCCCCGTATTTAAATATGTTTTACTAACGGATGTTTTGGGGAAAAAGTAACTTTGAAAATACCTATCTCTAGATTGTGATTAAATTGAAAAGGATTTTTGAATATGTGTTGTAATTGTTTAAAAAGAGATAGGTGTAATTGATTTGAAAACTGGATAAAAACAAATCAGATAGTGGATGGCTGCGTAAGAGGTCATCTGAAACGGCCTAGCATGGTTGCGTAAGAGGCTAAGTCGGATGCGCGCACTGGTAGGCCACTTAGTCCAACATAACAGAGACCTAGCTAGTCTCCGAGTTCTGGAACAAATTATGGTGGGATAAACTGATCAGTTGTCCCTAGGATTCGTCCAATTTTTATATCTGATTTTGGTTTAATGGTTCCCGTAACGTAACAAACGATTTATGGTCCCCGTGACGGGACAGATGATTTATGGGTCCAGTAATGGACAGTGGTTTTGGAAAGAAAATGGCATGCTAAAATTGGACTCTGGTATTTTAACACAGCACACTACAAATGATATTGTTTTTCAGAGCAGGCTAGTTTTGATATCCAGTTTATACTCGTTTACCTGTTTTCGTAAACTAATTTTGATATATGTTCCTATACTGTTTTATATACACTGTTTTACTTGTTATTCATATAGAGGTATTGTTGAGAAATTGATTGCTCACCCTTGCAGCTTATTTTGTGCATATTCATTGCAGATGTCTAGAAGACCAGGACAGAGTAGAGTGTCAGCCCCCTCCGGACCCGGCTCCTCTGAGGTAGTTTGTATCAGACCTTGAGGTCTGATGAATTTCTGTAATAAGTTACGGTATCGGATCATAGAATAAGTTAGTTATTTTGTTGTAACCTAAATAATACTTGAACCTGCATCGGCTCCTGGTTTGGGGTCATGTTTATATAATAAAGTTTATTTAGTAAGTTATAATCGTAATTTGTTATATTTTGGTGATGTCAGCCCCTGACCCCGGGGTTGAGGCTATTACAGTTTTGTTTACTTATCATCAAGTACATAACATATTCCTAACAATCTCCCCTAGTTTATATCTACTGGAATTGTAGCCATAAATTAAGAGAAAATTAATGATAACAAAATACCCTATAAATACAAATTGAAATATAGTAGATAAAATTTACAAGTTGTTAGGTCCCAATATGTTTGTAGGGGGGGTTGAATACAAACTATACCGTTTTCTCGAATTAATTGGAATAAAAATGAAACAAGGTTCAAGTTAAATATAACTTATATTAAACTTGAAGGGTCTTACAAATACGGAACAGATTACAAGGTCTTAATCTCAAACTACTTAGAACAATTCTAGAATAAATTCGACATGAATTTATTCTATTTTTGTACTAAATGGATCAAATGCTAAAAGCTAATTGAGATTAAAGTCTAGGGATATTTGATCCGCTAGAAGGTTATACAAGGACAAGTAATTAATTTCTAGTGAATTGAATATTACATGCTAGAAATTAATTCTAAGATGCTGTTGGCAGTTGAAGAAGACAGAATACAGAAGATAATATTTTTGATATGCTCGGCTGCTGTATTGCTTCTGTCTGATCTTTTTCTTCTTATGTACACCTTCTTTTAACTTGGAAAGACTATCTCCAAGACTATGATTGTACTACCAAGACTATCGGTAATACAATCAAAATACTTGGCAATACTATCGGCAAGACAGTCTCTAGAGCTGCCAAGACAATCTGCAAGACTATCTCTAGAACTGCCAAGACAATCGGCAAGACTATCGTGGATAGTCTTTCCAGTTCATTTGATTTTCTTGCCAATAGTTTGATAATCTCTCTAACATAAAAACTAATTAAAATAATTCTGAATTAATTAACTAATTAGATAATTTAGTTAATAAATTAATTCTGATTGAATTAATTTCTTTTCATACATTAATTAATTGATTTAATTAATTAATAGAGAATTAAATCAATTTCTTGACTGCAACCAATCTTCTGAAAATCACTGAAAATTATGAACAACTTCTATCACTTTAATATTGACACTCGATATACTGTCTGGTTCATGAGTGACTAACTTCAGTGACGGTTCTTAATGTCTTGACTTTACGGCTGTGATTTTCTTCAATTTGAACCATATTACCTTGTAATGAATATCCGTAAATTTGACTGTCACTTTGATGAGATCTCTGTCACTTAAGTGGTTCCACTTTCTTGATTTATTTCACTGAGGCTTGATCGAATAAATGAGCTTCTTTCAGTAATGTAATTCTTCCAGAATGTAGATTGACTTTGATTCTTCTCCCGCAGCTACCATAGTAGCAGCATGTATAAGAGCTGAAATAGACAGGATCAAGTCTGAAGAGGGCCCCCCAAAGTGAAGACGAGTAATACTTATTGAGATCACTGTGACTGTCGAACTGCTATTTACTTATTACATTCTTACTTAAGTTGAGTTAAATCCTCGAACTAAACAAATAGGCCATGACCTATGCCTTTCAATCTCCCCCTATTTGTTTGATCTATGCTCATTTTCAACTCCCCGAAGTGTTAGACAATAATAACAAATACCTAGAGGATAACTCAACTAAAAAATAAGAAAAAGATGTAACTTGAAAGACTAAGTAAATAGTATAAAAGTTCTAGATTATATTAAACATTTCCAGATTCCATTAAACACATATAATACAAGACAGATGTTCCTTTAGACTGAACATGTGAGTACATTGGTCCTATCTTGATTTAACGAAGCTCTAAAGATATGTTACAATGCAGCATGAGCTTTCTGAATTCAGTTGTCTTCACTTCTGAATTCACTTTCTTCCAAAGATTACAGCAAATCCTTGTCATAGACACGATCCCTTTCTGAAGAGTCACTAACTGGTCTAACTGGTTGAGCCCTGACTGACTTCAACTTATTTTTCAATTGATTGTACCTTTTGATGTTCTTTTCACAGTAAGCTTGAATCAGATCAGCAACTTTAGTTTTGGATTCAGACTTATATCCATCAGTTCTTAGATGATGTTCCATCCAGACAAGATGTTTAGCAGAGTAATCTTTTAGAGATTGTGGATCAAGATTGCAGATTTGAAGACAGTCAGACTTAAAAAAAATCTTACTTGAAAGGGAAAATTAATAACTTGAGGACTATCCCTACTAGCAAACTCTTTTAGCCTTTCACGAAGAACTTCATTCAATTCCGAGTTTCTGCAAACCTTGTTGAGAAGAATCCAAATTTCAGATAAAGAATGATTCTCAAAGAGGTGAAGTGATACCTTGAAAGACCCTTCATTCTGACAATATACAAAGATGCTCATTTCATTTAAGACTTTGTCAAATCCAGCTGTAATCCTTGATATTTCAATCTTGATAGCATCCATGTACATGTCATTATTTGGATTTGCATTTTCCAGCCTATCAAGAAGACGTAGAAAGTCCCTATCATTGTTTGTGCTTAGCTGAGGTAGATCGAGAACTTTTCTCGCTTCATCCCATACTGCACCAATCTTCTGTTTGACATCCCTTCTTCTTTCTTTAGTTTTAATGTCGTGAAGACGTTGTTTTTCAAGTTTTTCTGCTCTCTGAATTTCTTTCTTCTTGTCAATGATTTAAGATACCTTTTTAAGTTCATCTTCTTTCCTCTTCAACTCTGCTTGATATAATTGTTAATATAGTTGCAGCTCGGGTACTTGACTTCTCTCTACCAGATGTAAATGCCTCTTACGTATTGCATTTATATAAACTCTCCTGAATAATAAAATATATTTGATGTTACTTATTTCATAATTATAGTTTAAAATTATACATGCTACTAAAACCTGATTCACTAGCCTTTCTTCTAACTTACTCCTTATCTACTCCAAAGTCTAAACCAGGAGATCTAATGATGCAATGTGCTTGTAGAAACTTAACATTCATTTGTTTAACTTTAAGTCTCATTCAAAAAAAAACATTAAGTCTTTATCATCATTAAATATACAATATCATTTTCAGTCGGTGCAAGCATTGAAACTTTGTTAACTTTTAACCCCCTTCTAATTAATCATATGTAATTTATTTATAATTTTTAAATATTAGTTAAAAAGATTGTGTTTACCTTTTTGCAATTTTCTATACTCCAAATAAATTTCGGTTTTATATTTTAGTTTTCGGTAATAATCGAAAATATTATATCGGTTCGATTTATGACCGAATTAATTTTGCTTCGATTTTCGATAACCAAATTTCGTACATTTCAGTTAACCAAAATAAAGTTCAGTTTCGGTTAACCGAATGCATACCCATAGTTACCAGCTGAGCTACAACAATAATGTAAACTGAAGGTATAACAACTAAAATATATCGGGATTTTAGGGGGGTCAGGGACCCTCTAGATACGCTTATGACCGCATAATTAAACATTCAGCATCATATTATGTTTTTACACATATATATATTTTGACCCAAATCTTGTATGGGCTAGATTTAGATTCATACAAAGGTTTGAGATCCAATCCGTAATAATTGAAAGACTGACTTTATTTTTTGTGGTTTCCGGGTAATTTATAAAAGATCAATCGATAAATCAATAGATGTATACTGTATATAGGGTATATAGCCAGTTTCATGTTAAAAACTTTCATTACATGTTTATTAGGAGATAGCTCCTCTTAGATGGGCTCCCAGATAAGGTTATTACTATAGGGTTCCTGGACGGAAGCCCAGTAGAGAGTGGAAGTTCAATAAGAAAATTATTTTGTATAAGAATGCCCTCCTATTTTCAGAAAAACGTCTCTCCAACGTATATCCACAGTTTTTACAGATAAAAGTCAGTTGATATCACGATATATGTCATAATTTTATATGATAAATCACTTATTAGTGAGATAATGATCAATGCGAGAGTTAGGATACCCATTATGAGACATACTACATTCAGTAGATAAACATTGCTAACTAAAGTAATCCCACCTGAAAAGGGATAAACATGATTTTATGAGATAATCAAGAAGTATGATGGATTTGATCCATGTAAGGCATGTCGTAGGCAGTTTATGAGTATATTTTTGTAATTTACATACATATATATAACATAATTAGAGCACGTATACTATCGTGTAGCTTATTTCACAAAATTCTTGGCTGATCTTACACCGAGTTGTAAGATCCTTGAACTCTAATCACATTGATTCAGTTCATTCTTCCAGGAAATTATTTATAATATCCTTCGTAAAACCTTGTTGTGAGCTTACCTTGGCAACTGGCGTTATTCCAGCAACGATCTCCTATCTTGTTATAAAAAGTCATTCGGCAACAACATGTCTTTCACATTGTATTTTAAGATATATGTATTTTAATAATAATATTAAAAATATGAAAAATGCGCAGAATAAATATAACGACTCATGTATTTTCTTTTTATTTTCAATATTTAAAAGTATAATAATTGAATAAATAATTAAATAAAATGTGTGTATTAAATTTTGGCAGCAGTGTGTTGATTTTTACTAATTATCTGTGATCAATTGATAAATGGTATGGATTTTTGTGATTTATTATCGAGATATGTGGTTTTGTTATGCTTGTAAAAGTGATTTTATTACAGTTTTAATTCTATAAATATTTGGATTGCCTCTAACATCTGTTTTATAATTTTATAATTTCAATAATTATTTTTAGGATTTTATAAAATTTGGGAAATCAATATTTCACTAATTATTTATCTTTAAATGATTTTCTGAGTGTGTTTATTTATAAATTCCATATTTAATCCCAAAATTCTTCAAAAATCATGGAATTCATATTTTACTAAGTTTATAATATTCTGGTAATTACAAAACTTTTTTGGAAATTTTTGGGATTAATTTCACCCACGCGTTGTTTTCTTTAATTATTAAAAAGCGGGTATAAAGTGCACCTTAAATATTATTTTAAAATTTTGAAAGTTATGTTTTTATGTACTCCGGGATATTTCTGATATTTTGAAACTAATTGGGATTTATTTCGAAACGTTTTTAACCGCTCTTTGTTTCGTAAATCCATGATAAAATGAGATTACAGAACCCTGAAATTGTTGAGATAATAGGGCGACACGTATCACAATTAAGGATACGTGTCTACAGCTCCTTATTTGGTAACATAAACACATCACCCCCCCCCTTTATCTCTCCTTCTCGGCTTCGACTGATTTCTTTGTCTTTCTCTCTCGAAATCTCTGGTTCTCTCTCTCGATCTTCTTCTCTGTTTCTTTCGTTTCTCCCTCCTCCTTCCTGGGTTCTTGTTCGCCTGTTCTCCTCGGTTTTCCGGCCTATTTTTTCGGTGAGCCGCCACTGTACTCCGGTTCGACTTGGTTCTGTTTTGTTTAGTTGGTATGTATATATATACCTGTATATAAGTGTGTGCTCTGTGTATTTGTGTGTGCGTATTAGTATAATTGTGTGTGTGTGTGTGGCGGCGCGTGGCCGCGTGTGGTTACCTTGCTGCTCTGTTGTGTTGCTCCGTTGGGTTGCTCAGTTTGGGCGGGCCTTGTTGGGCCGCCTGTGTGCTGTTGGTTTGGACTGTGTAGATTTTTAATTTTAATTTTTAATTCCTTTTATTGCAGGGAATTATTGAGTAATATTCGTGATAAAATTGAATTTAAGCAGGAAAATTTTAGTAATTAATCGGCGAAATTTTTGGTTGGAATCCGAATTATCGGGTACCCCTAGAATTTTTCCGCCGTACAGCGATGACTCGTTACGAGCGGACGGTGGACGGTGATGACGTTGTTCTGATAGCTAATTTCTATAAATAAATAAAACGATTTGAATAAAATGTTTTCGAAAAAAAAAATTGTATATTGGAATTGTACGTAAATAAATACGTGATTTTGGAATTGGTGTTGTGATGAAACTTGTGGATTATTGTAATTGTTGACTGTTAGATATATTTGATAATGTCATGGCTAATGTGATTTATGTTTAGTTTTCAGATCTTACTTAAACAGGATAAATCAGTACTTACTGGAAGTCAGGACTTAAGGATATCAGTACTTATATTATCAGGAGATAATTATCAGAAGATGGATATCAAAACTTAAGTACTGAAGGACGTTCAGATAAGGAAGGCAGTTGGTTAAAGGAAAGAAGATCAAGACAAACATAAGAAGAGATATGCATGAAGATGGAATTCTATGAAGAATAGAATACTTGGAAGAAAAGTTATCTGATTGATATATTTTAGGAAGCAGAATTATATTCCATATCAATTAGCGATTATGTTGTAACTGTGTAGTATATAAACACAGACATAGGGTTTACACTATAAGTGTTATCACAATCGAGAAGATTATTCATTGTAACCCCAGTAGCTCTCGTGATATTTGTTCATCACTGAGAGAGGACAGTTTCATACTGTAACAGAGTTTATTGTTTTGAATAAAGTTTGTTTCCTGTTACTTGAGTTATTAAAGTTCGATTTGATTGTGCTATACACTGTATTCACCCCCTACAGTGTGTGTGACCTAACAAGTGGTATCAGAGCCTATCTGTTAACACACAAACAGTTTAAGATCCAAAAACAATCATGTCTGAAGTAGAAACTCCAACTAAGCCCGCCAAAGCTGAAGAACCTCCAAAGACACAAATTCAAAGCCGATATGAGACTATTAGAGTTCCCATATTGAGACCATCTGAATATGCCATATGGAAGGTGAGGATGACCATGTTTCTGGAAGCTACAGATCCAGAATATCTTGATAGAATCAAGGAAGGGCCTCACAAACCAACCAAGCTCGTTGTTGCAGTTGCAGGTGAAGCAGCAAAGTCTGTACCAAAGGAAAAGAGTGATTACACTGCTGAAGATATCGCATCAATTTCTAAGGATGCTAAGGTACGACACTTACTGCATAGTGCTATTGATAATGTAATGTCAAACAGGGTAATAAACTGCAAGACTGCAAATGAGATATGGGATGCCTTGGAAACAAGATGTCCGGGAACGGATACGATTAAGAAGAACAGGAAGACAATACTCACTGAAGAGTATGAACACTTTGACTCAAAGGCTAATGACATTGACTGATTTATATGATAGATTTGTCAAACTCTTGAATGATTTGTCACTAGTTAATAAGGAGTATGATCTTGAAGATTCAAACCTTAAATTCCTGTTAGCTCTTCCTGAATGCTGGGATTTGAAGGCAACAACAATAAGAGACAACTATAATCTTGATGAAACAACTCTTGATGAAATTTATGGAATGCTCAAGACTCATGAACTTGAGATGGAACAAAGAAGCAAGAGGAAAGGAGGAAAGTCAAGGACAATTGCTCTTAAGGCTGAAGAAGAATCCCCCAAGGCAGCTACCTCAAGGAAAGATAAGGGTAAAGCTCTCTTCACAAAGTCTGATACTGAGTCATCAAGTTCTGAAAGTGATGATGACTCAGAATCTGAAAGCTTGCCTGAGACAGATGTTGATGAAGAGATGATGAAGCTGTGTGCTCTTATGGTGAAAGGAATCACAAAGATTGCATACAAGAAGTTCAGGAAGGGAAAGAAGTTTTCCAGGAAAGGCGCAAGTTCTGATAAGAAGAATTTCAGAAAATCTGAGGGCAGAGGAGGAAAGTCTGACATAGGAGATTATACAAATGTCAAATGCTACAACTGTGGTGAGAAAGGCCACATATCTCCTGATTGTAA
Source organism: Apium graveolens (assembly GCF_009905375.1). Taxonomy (NCBI): domain Eukaryota; kingdom Viridiplantae; phylum Streptophyta; class Magnoliopsida; order Apiales; family Apiaceae; genus Apium; species Apium graveolens. Next base: position 266,484,922 of record NC_133652.1, on the reverse strand, counting down.
GAAAGTGAAGAGTGACAAAGGCAAGACTCTTGTCACAAAGAAGAAAAGATAGACAGACACCTCAGATTCTGAAAGTGAGGAGAATTATGCCTTGATGGTAAATGCTGATAAGGTAAGTGCTGAAAGCAGTACTGAAGATGCTGAATTAAAGGTACCTCAAACTACTTATGCCTTTCATACTGATGATATTAATGAGTTGAGAAGATATCTTAAAACCATGTTCATTAGCTATAGAGATCAAACTTTAACATGTGAAAGATTAACTTCTGAAAATCTTGCTTGCAAAAAGAGGAATGATTATTTAGAAAAAGAGTTAGTCATGTTCCATCAAACTCAGAAAGATAGAGATGATGCTTTCTATGTAAGGGATGAAGTACAAAAAATGAATGAATCTCTAAAAGCTGAGTTAGAAAAGGAAAGAGAGATTATCAGGACTTGGACTAACTCTGGCAGAAAACTCAAAATTTGTTAAGTAGTGAAAACTGGAAAGAGGGCTTAGGTTATGGAGAGGATAAGAATGATAAAGGAACTGTAGATATTAAGCCTATAGTTGTTAAACAAAAATCAAAGTTAAAACCTGTTAAGTTTGTAGCTGTAAAATCTGATAGTGAGAAATCAAAAGTTAAAAAGGAATTAACTTCTGACAAACTAAAATAGGAAAAGACAACTGAAGTAAACGTAGGCTTAATGACAAAGAAGCAGCTTAAGCATAAGCTGAAAAATGTTAAGAATGCAAACAAGGTAAAGTCACCTAGGAAAAATAGGAATGGAAAGGAAGGTATAAATAAAAGCAATAATTATAAGCCTGTTCCTGATGCTCCTAGGAAAACATGTCATAACTGTGGAAGTTCTAACCATCTGGCTTCTTTTTGCAGGAAGAATAAGAACATAAACTCCTTACCTTCAAAGTCAGGAGTTAAGAGTCACTCTGTTAGATATAAGCCACAAAATGCTTGTTTTCATTGTGGTAGTTTATGGCATTCCATTTATACTTGATGGCATTCCATTTATACTTGAAAGGAATATCATAGTTTGTACTATGATTATTATCAAATAAAACCTTCTTTAAAGAAAGTTACCATTATTCCTTCTAGTGTAAGTTCTGATTCAAAGTCTGATAGTGTAAATTCTGATAAGAAAAATGTTAACATAAACTCTGATGCTAAATCCGCTGCAAATGTTAACAGACGTAATAAGGCCAAAGGATCCAAGCATGTCTGGGTCCTTAAAACTAATCATTAGTGCTCTTTGTGATTGCAGGGCAACAGGAAAAACATCCTAGTTCTGGACAGTGGATGTTCAGGACATATGACTGGAAATAAAGCCCTGCTATCAGACTTTGTGGAGAAGGCTGGCCCAAGTGTTTCTTATAGAGATGGCAACATTAGAAAAACATTGGGATATGGCAATATCAATCTTGGGAATGTCATCATTAAGGAAGTAGCTCTGGTCTCAGGACTTAAACACAATCTGCTGAGTGTCAGTTAAATCTGTGACAGAGGTTATCATGTGGATTTCTTTGAAGAACACTGTGAAGTTGTAAGTAAATCTACAGGCAAAGTTGTTCTGAAAGGATATAGGCATGGTAACATTTATGAAGCCAAGCTTTCAACAAGTACTGATGGTTCTGCAATCTGTCTGATGAGTAGAGCATCAATTGAAGAAAGCTGGAATTGGCACAAGAAACTCTCTCATTTAAATTTCAACAATATAAATGAACTAGTCAAGAAAGATCTTGTGAGAGGACTGCCAAAGTCAATATTTGCTCCTGATGGTCTTTGTGATTCTTGTCAGAAGGCTAAACAAAGGAAATCCTCATTCAAGAGCAAGACTGAATCATCAAATCTTGAGCCTTATCACCTTCTACATGTTGATCTATTTGGTCCAGTAAATGTCATGTCTATTGCAAAGAAGAAATATGCCATGGTCATAGTGGATGAGTTCACCAGATACACATGGGTGTATTTCTTGCACATAAAAAGTGAAACTGCATTTATCTTGATTGATCATGTCAGGAAACTGGATAAATTGGTCAAAGATTCTGTGAAAATAATAAGGAGTGGTAATGGTACTGAGTTCAAGAATTTGATAGTGGAAGAGTTCTGCAAAAACCATGGAATCAAGCAGGAATTCTCTGCCCCTGGAACTCCACATCAAAATAGAGTTGTTGAAAGAAAGAATAGAACTCTTATTGAAGCTGCACGTACAATGCTTGATGAAGCAAAACTTCCAACCTATTTCTGGGCTGAAGCTGTGCAGACTGCTTGTTTTACTCAGAATGCAACACTCATTAACAAGCAAGGAAAGACACCATATGAGATGGTGAAGAAAAAGAAGCCAAATCTGAAGTATTTTCATGTATTTGGATGCAAGTGTTTTGTTCTTAAGACTCATCCTGAACAGCTATCCAAATTTGATCTAAAAGCTGATGAAGAAATCTTTGTTGGATATCCACTTTCCACAAAACCCTTCAGAGTCTATAACTTGAGAACAAGAGTGGTCATGGAATCTATCAATGTCTCTTTTGATGATAAGAAGATTACTGGACTTGAAGATTTCAATGATCATGATCAGCTGAGATTTGAAAATGAAGACTTAAATTCTGATACTGAAAATCCTGACAATCTAAATCCTGATACTGCAAACTCTGATGGATTAAACTCTGATGTTATTGAAACTGTGGTGACTACGCCAAAAGAAGATGCACCTATGCAGGGGGGCATACTCAAGATATAACCACATCTCAAGAAGCATCAGAACATGCATCTGGCTCTTCAAGTTCTGATTCGTCAAGTTCTGATAAGCCAAGTACTGATATTTCTGAAAATCTAAATTCTGAAGGATCCAACTCAGAGAGCATAGTTTCAGGGGGAGCATCAAAAAATGTTAATGAAGATAGCATGGATCATGGGGGAGCATCCAGTTCTAGAGAAAACCTTCCATCTGCAAGGAAGTGGACTAAATCACATACACCTGATTTGATAATTGGAAATCCTGATGCAGGTGTCAGAACTAGAACAGCTACTTCAAGTGAATGTCTTTACAATTCTTTTCTTTCTCAGACTGAACCAAAAAAAGTGGAAGAAGCTCTTCAAGATGCTGATTGGGTGCAAGCAATGCAGGAAGAGTTAAATGAATTTGAAAGAAACAAAGTCTGAACCCTAGTGCCAAGACCAAAGAACAGATCTGTTGTTGGTACAAAGTGGGTATTCAGAAACAAAACTGATAGTGATGGCATAATTACAAAGAATAAGGCAAGGCTGGTTCCAAAAGGATATTCTCAACATGAGGGAATTGATTATGATGAAACATTTGCACCAGTTGCTAGATTGGAAGCCATAAGGATATTTTTGGCTTATGCTGCTCACAAAAAGTTTACTGTCTTTCAAATGGATGTGAAAAGTGCTTTTGTCAATGGAAAATTGGAGGAAGAAGTATATGTTGAACAACCTCCAGGCTTTGTAGATTCAAAATATCCAGATTATGTCTACAGGCTTGATAAAACACTTTATGGACTTAAGCAAGCTCCAAGAGCATGGTATGATACTTTAGCTCATTTTCTTCTGGAAAGTGGATTCAACAGAGGAACAATAGACAAAATACTGTTCTACCTCAACCATGGAAATGACTTACTTCTGGTTCAGATTTATGTTGATGATATCATTTTTGGTACTACAAATGACAGACTTTGCAAGAAGTTTGCCAAACTGATGCAGTCAAGATATCAAATGAGTATGATGGGGGAACTTAGCTATTTTCTGGGCCTTCAAGTCAAGCAGAATGAAGAAGGCACATTTATTTGTCAAACTAAGTACACCAGAAATTTGCTGAAGAAATTTGGAATGCAAGATTGTTCAAGTGCATCCACTCCCATGGCCACTGCAAAAAAACTGGATAAGGATACTGGTAAATTAGTAGATATTACTGATTACAGAGGTATGATTGGCTCTCTACTCTATCTAACTGCTAGTAGACCTGATATCATGTATGCTACCTGTCTTTGTGCAAGATTTCAAGCAGATCCAAGAGAACCTCACTTAACAGCTGTGAAAAGGATTTTCAATTATCTTAAGGGAACAACTGATCTGGGATTGTGGTATCCCAGAGAATCAAATTTTAAACTAATAGGTTACTCAGATGCAGATTTTGCAGATTGCAAAATTGACAGGAAAAGCACAAGTGGAAGCTGCCAATTTCTTGGAGGCAGATTGGTTTCTTGGTTTAGCAAGAAACAAAAAGTCAATTTCCACATCAACTGCAGAAGTAGAGTACATTGCTGCAGGAAGCTGTTGTGCACAGATTCTTTGGATGAAGAATCAGTTACTGGATTACGGGTTAACATATTTTAAAATCCCTATTTATTGTGATAATCAAAGTGATATTGCTATGACAGGTAATCCAGTTCAACACTCAATAACAAAGCACATCAGCATTAGGTACCACTTCATAAGGGAACATGTGGATGAAGGTACAGTGGAATTGCACTTTGTTCCAACAGATCAACAACTAGCAGATATCTTCACAAAACCACTGTGTGAAGCTACTTTTACAAGATTGGTAAATAAACTTGGAATGGTTTCAGGTTCTTTCTCTAAATCTGCTTAGTTTTTGTTCTGATGCATCAGACTTTATGATCAGTATTTACATAAATTACTTTCCTTGTGTATTCTGTGCTTACCTGAAAATTGCTTAAGTACTGATTGTTGTCTGATGTGAATTTCTAAACTCTGATAATGATATGTCTGTTTATGTGACTATTCAATCCTATGAGGATAACTGTGCTACATGTTGACCTAGTAGTCTTCAATATACTAGAGATCCCATGTTAGAAGTAATTATTTCTGTGGAAATTTATTGACACAAGCAAATTCTAATATTGAGCTTAGTTGAGTTTACTTTGTCTATCTTATTACTAAGTCAAAAACTAGAATAATGCTTCTCATCTGTTAAGTTCTGATTCTAGTAAATCTTTTGAATGTACTAAGTGCTGATAAATCTCACTTATCAAAAGACAAAGGAAAAGAAACAAGGAATAAAAATCAGGTACTCCTTTGAGATCTAGAGTAAAAATGTGAAAGGGACGACCCAAGTGCATTGCTGGTATTAAGTAATATGCATTAGAAAAGCAAATAAATATTTTTCTTGGTGACTTTTCACACTCTATGATTACTGGAGAAATACTCTGATAATAGTATAAATTCTGATAAGCAGTCGTGACTCACTTACACTGAGAAGCCACTGCAAAATGGAATTTAAAAAGATGCACAAAATTAGCACAAGACAGTTGAGGTGGACTCATGCATGAACTCATTCAATAGTAGGCTTCAGGATAGTGACAGATTTTCAGAAAAGTTTTAGTTATGCCTTATTTCTAAGATGTTCTGAAGTGAATCAGACTTTACTCTTTGTCTGATATTTAGCTTAATGCACACACTAACACTCCATATGAATGATGAAAATTTCTGTGGTGATCCATGTTGTTGTAGATGAACAGTTTATGTGTCAGATTGCATAAATTATGAGGACAGGTTCTGTTGAACGTTCTGATAATTAAGTTCTGAAGAATCGATATGAGAATTTGGGTGCAGAATTATGGAGATAGGCATTCATTTTTTGAGTTCAGAAATCATGTTCTGATGACTGTTAAGTTCTGATATAAGTCTAAGTTCTGATATTAAATTCTGATCCTTTACTTGACTTATTTGTGGTTACAATTTGAAATAGTCTCCTTTTTTTTAAAATCAGAATATGTTTGGGTAGAATATTAACAGTCAATCTAATTAGGGTTAGTAGAACACGTACGTGCACAGTAATTTTTTTTTACTTGTTTCTTGTGCGCATTAAACCCTGTCTTACACTTCCAATGACTGTTTTTCATCTTCCCAGTCTAGGGATACGGGGTAGAATTATTTCTACCTCTCCGTATTAAATTATCCATGCGTCTCCTGGCATTCTATTGCCTATATAAACAAACACCTACTTTCAGCTAAACATTATTCCCTTCCTCAAACACTTACTCTCTTTTCCCTCATATACACAACATCATGGTTAACTACAATATGTTTTTAAACTATGAAACCTTCAACATGGAGTTAATCCGTGAGGGATGGCAGCAGAAATGGCACGTGACTGTCATTCCTGATGAGATTTGGGACTCGGTTCCCAGGAGGTTCTCACACACCTCCTGTTCTTTTACATGGACTACCATCGCCACCTGGAGCGATTGGAGGAGGAAAGGATGGAAGCTCTCCACCAGCAAGAGCGAATCATCAGACTCGCTATTCTTTTTGTAGAGAGTAGGAAGAAGAAATAACTTATTTTCTTCTTCCTGTTTTTCTTCATCGTCAGCCTTGCCATGCTTCTTGAGCTAGGACTAAGGCTGTTGATGTTAGGATTAGAAGCTTAGGACAATCTTGTAATTCTCTGATGTAATTTCAATTTCATGAATGTATTCTCTTAATATATTAATGGAATTTCTTATTTTTGCAAGATTCTGTCTCTGAGATGTTTGCACATTTAAATGCACTGTTAAATCCTGATTTATCCATGTTCTGATGATCATTTTAATCATTGATTTAAATTAAGTTCTGACTTTAAAATATCAGTACTTGTTTCCTTGATTTATTTTGGTCATTCTCACACTTGAAATTTATTTTTAGAATATTGGTTTTGCAGTGAAAATAATTGAATAAGTGGGAACAGTTTAAATTTTGAATTAAAACTGACTTACCTAAATAAATGGGATTACTGGGTAAGTGGAACGATTTTTTTTTCCTTGAAAACCTGCATGTGATAAGTCATGATTACTGTTTTCCCATGCCCATTAACTATTCATTATTGCTGCATGTCTGACAGGTGTCCAACGGTTATATTTTTTTTACCAAGTATAAGTAAGAGAGAGAGAGAGAGAAGATTATACAATCTTTTATTAACTTTTAGACTTTATCTCTCTTTCTTTGCTTTTACTCTCTCTCATCTCCTGACGTTGGTTTTTCATACAGACATTTTATCAAACACCTAACAGGCAATCTTAATTTTCGATTTTTCTCATGGAACCTAAGGATTTGATCATTGATGGAGCTAAGTTCGTTCCAAATAACTATGCTGCAATTCTCGATCATGCTGAAGCTCCGTCTGAGTTGCATTTTGTGCAAGATCTTCTTGCACACAGTGAAATTGGGTATGCATTGACCCAGCCTTCAGTCTTTTCAAGCCAACAAGTTCTGACGTTTTGGCGGACTGGACATTTTGATAATGGTGGTACAACTGGTACTTCCAGTATTATTTTTGAAGTGGATGATTCTGAACATGTGGTAACTCCTGGTACAATTCGCAAGGCCTTACATTTACCAGAAGGCTGTAGTTTTTCAACACCGGAGGAATCAGCTCTACAAGAGTTAATGGACAGTTTGGGGTATGAAAAGAGTTTGGCTAAGCTTGGACAGTTGAAACGGGCACATATTAGAAAGGAATGGAGCTTCTTCTTCGAATGCATCACTAAAGCCTTCGGAAATAAGTGTTCAAACTTTGATGCCATTCCAATAATGAGTCAGCACATCGGGTATGCTATTATTAACCAAACTCATTTTGATTTTGCAAGTGTTGTGATAGGTTTCATAGGGGATAGGATGACAGAAGATAGAAATGTAGTTTACTTTGCTAGATTCTGTCAGCTTATATATAACTTTTGTTGTACTGATCCCCCTCAACTAGCCAGTTCTTTATATCCACCCTTTAAAATTGCAAAACGAGCCTTTAATGACTTGGTAAATGCTGACCTTAAGAAAAAGGTGGTTAGACCTTTACAAATTCCTCAGTCTGTTAAACAGATCTTGGTAAATGCTGATCCTGAAACCTATAGATCTGTTTATCCTAATGTATAACCCAACACCACATCCCAAACACCACAGCAACCATCAGAACATACCACTCATACATCTATACCTCAACCCTCCCTCAGAACATATCTTAAATCATATCTCTCAACTTCACAGACAGCTCAACCTTCATCCTCAGCACCTACTGTGAAGCCTTCATCTTCCAAGCTTAAGAGAATAAAGACTGTTTCTCAAACACCATAGAAGAGAAGGAGGATTGTTCTGAGAGATGAGTCTGATAGTGAGGAACAGGCTTCTTCATCAGAACCTGTTGTTAAAGAAGCTGAGCAAGTTCCTTCTCAGAAGGATTCTGGAATTGGGGGATCTAAGCTTCTCAAAAGGCTTAGAAGAATGACTTCTGCTGAACCTCCCAAGGAATCTCCACCTTCAAAGAGATACAAGAAACAGAGAGCTAAAAGGCCAGTTTCAGATGATGAGGAAGCAGCAGCTAAGGAAGGAGATCAGGAATCTCTGATCTCACAAGAACAAGAATTTGCTGAAGCCATTACTTCTCCATTAACTCCAACTCATGAAGCTGCTATAGAACAGGCCAACACACCATCTGTTTCTCCTGTTCATAAGACTGTATCTCCTATTGATCCAGGCACAAGTGCTGAAATTGATATTCAGAACATGGTTGTGCCTGAGGTATTTACTTAGAAGCTCCAACAGCAATAAATCCATCAACAACACCTGTTACTGATGCTACTCAAACTCCAGAATTGTCTACTACACCTTCTCTGCATCTAGATGTTGATGATCTGAATATAGGTGAGCATCAGGATATGGCTGTTGATCAGAACTTGGAAACAGATCAACACTTAGAGGATGATGCCGAAGCCTTAATTGCTTCTCATACTGTTGTTTTATCATAAGATATTGATTCTGTAAGTTCTGATGCTGCAAATGCTGATGATACTGGTAATGCTGCTTCAAATGCAGATGCTGATGAGGCAGGTCCTTCAGGACATGCACCTCAGCAAACTGTTCACAAAAGTGAACTAGTTAAGAAGTTTGTTACAAGAGAAGCACCAGTGCCTTGGAGTGAAACTCTTCAAGGACAGGAGTGGACTAAGGAATGGAACTCAGTTACCTTTGTTCCATCTGAAAAGATTCTTGCTGAGCACTTGGCAAAAGCTGATGAAATGTTAATTACTGATGATTTCAAGACACAGCGTCGAGTCACTGCATTGAGTACTAGACATTTGCAAGGTCTCCATTCAACAACTCATGCAGAATTACATAATATTCAGGAAGAATTGCTCAAGAAAAAAGCAGTTAAGAAACTTGAAAAGAAATTTTTTTTCAAACCTACCTTTGACAGAGTTGCTTATATTGAGAAGACCCAAGAGAAGCAACAGTCTCAGATTGATGATATTTTGAAAAATCAAGCTTCTCATCAATTTCAACTCGATGAAATCCAAGCCTCAGTGGAATTGCTTGTCTCTCTTATGTTACCTGCTGATGCCAAAAGGGGGAGAAAGTAATTATGTCCAAATGCAAAACTGTTAAGACACTGAAGGGGAAGGATGATGAAAAAGATGACCAGGGAAGCTCTGGAATGGGTGGAGGTCATGGTCAAGGTAGTGGTTTTTCATCAAGAAGAGTTGAAGTTACAAGTCACAGGACAAGTTCTGATGCTGGAAAAAGAATTACTTCTGCTACTGGTAAAAGGATAAGTTCTGATGAACTTTTGGATCTTGATGAAGAAATGTCAAGACAGTTATTTCTTAAGGAAAATCCAGGAATGGACTTGGAGAGTCTAATGGAAGAAGAAGCTAGACTTAAATCAGAAAAAGTCAAATCTAAATCTGAAGCTTCTGGTAAAAAGAAACTTCTAAAACTCAAAGGCATTGTGATAAGAGAAAGGACAAATCCTGTAGCAACCAAAGCTAAATCACAACTGCAGATAGATCCAAGGTCCAAGGGCAAAGAGAAAGTTGGTGAACCTATCAAGTTTTATGTGCCTCCTGTGAATGCAGAAATTACTGATGAAGATGCTGATCTTGCTCTGACTTCAAGAAAAGTTTCTAAGACAACCTCTGACATGGCTCAAGCTGTTCAGAGTCAAGAGATAGTTAGTTCTGATATCTCAAAGAAGCAAGAAACCTCTGACATAGCTCAAGTTAACTTGATATCAGAAGATAAATCAAAGGAAACCTCTGACATTGCTCATGTTAAACCTTCAAAGATACTCCTACCAGGATTCACTAAAGCCAAACAGACTCAACCTTTGAAGGCTTCTGCAAGTGGTTTTGAAGCAAGATTGGTTACTGGAAAGGAAGCAAGAGATAAAACTGGATTGGGAAATGCTGATGAAAGAAGAGTACAGAACACAACCAATGATCCAACTTCCTTAAGTGAACCAGGTATTGGAGCAACTCCTGAGAGATTGAATCAACTAGAATCTGTACAAATGGTTTACCATACCTACTTGAAAGAACACATCTTGTTGTACTTCATGACAGATGGTAGGGTTTATCATATAAGGGAAAATGCCATTCCACTGAAGTATTTTAAAGAGCTGGAACATATATTATTCTTACTTCAAGTGAATGACAAAATAACAGAAAGTGCTGCAAAATTTTTGAAGAGTCAAATTCAGAAACAGAAAAAGCTTTATTCTATTAAGTCTGACAGCACATATCTTCCAAAGTACAGAGATCACAAGGGTGATATTGTTGAGATGAAGCCCAATTCTGCTAAGATTATAACTACCTTTCTGGGTTACAGGGCTGTGGAATTCAATCTTGAGTCTGACAAGGCATATTTGATCAGACTGGATCAGGACATAAGGAAAGCTAGAATTAATGATCTCAGGGCTGCAATCTTTCAAATTGGTGAAGATACTGCAGAACTTAAAGATGCTAAAAGGAGGATGATTGATGAACTCAGATATGCTGAGAGATGTTTGTTAAAGAACTATCTCAGAACAACTCCTGACATCAGAGAGATCAGAAGATGAAGCCAAGTCAAGATCTATAACTACTTAAATTCTGATATGAATACAGCCTAAAGTTGTTATCAGAAGTTAAAAGATTGGTAAAGCTTTAAGGACTGTAAGTTGTAGTTATCAAGTCAAATTCTCATGCATTTGTACTTAATGTTTTTGACATCATCAAATATCTGTTAAACTTGTATATTATGCTAATTTACAAGTTGGGGGAGATTGTTAGATATAGTTGATAATGTCATGGCTAATGTGATTTATGTTTAGTTTTCAGATCTTACTTAAACAGGATAAATCAGTTCTTACTGGAAGTCAGGACTTTAGGATATCAGTACTTATATTATCAGGAGATAATTATCAGAAGATGGATATCAGAACTTAAGTACTGAAGGAAGTTCAGATAAGGAAGGCAGCTGGTTAAAGGAAAGAAGATCAAGACAAACATAAGAAGAGATATGCATGAAGATGGAATTCTATGAAGAATAGAATACTTGGAAGAAAAGATATCTGATTGATATATTTTAGGAAGCAGAATTATATTCCATATCAATTAGCGATTATCTTGTAACTGTGTAGTATATAAACACAGACATAGGGTTTACACTATAAGTGTTATCATAATCGAGAAGATTATTCATTGTGACCCTAGCAGCTCTCGTGATATTTGTTCATCACTGAGAGAGGACAGTTTCATACTGTAACAGAGTTTATTGTTTTGAATAAAGTTTGTTTTCTGTTACTTGAGTTATTAAAGTTTGATTTGATTGTACTATACACTGTATTCACCCCCCTCTACAGTGTGTGTGACCTAACATTGACGTCGATTGTAATCGACGGGTAGGCTTATAAACAAAAGAGTTGATGCCAAAATTTTCTAAAAATTTACTTTAAAAACGTACTTATTTATATTATACGTGTTACCCCTATTTGTGTTCGGATTACGTGATTATGTGATTGCGTCTATAATTGCTATACGAGTCGGGTTATCGGATTGGGTTATTAGGATTTGAGGATATCAAGCATGTCGATATAACTGATTAGGGTATTCTGTATTTGTAGATCCCAATCGAGTCTCACCAGGACCGAAGTCAGCATCAAAGCTACTTAGAATTTCCGAAAGCGTTGCAAGGCAAGTACCCTGACCATTCTTTTATGGTTCAGTACGTATGAATAGCTAATGTTTTAATCTCGTAATGGAACATAAACGTTTTAAGTTACGTATCCCCTGTAATTATAAATCACTATTTTAAATCTGTTTTGGGGAAAAGTAACTTCAAAGGTACCTATCTCGAATGAAATGATTTGCGAACTAGATTTTTATATGTGTGCTGTTAAAATGGATGATTTTGAAATGAGATAGGTACAAGTGTTTTGAAAACTGGATAAAACGATCAGATATGGGATACATAGGGGCCAGAGTAGGCCTATTGAGGTGGCGTAAGAGGCTAATTCGGTTACGCGCAAATTATAACCGATTAGTCCATCAGGTCAGAGACCTAGCTAGTCTCTGAGTTCCGGAACAGGTAAATGGGATGGCAGTTAGAGCCGTCTGGTGTTGATAGCCTGATCAGCTGTCTTCACATATCCGTTACGTATCTGATTTGGCTTTGTGATTTCCGTAAGGGTATAAGTACTTGATACAGTGGTTTTATAAATGTGAATAGCATGCTAAAATTGGACTCTGGTACTTACACAACACACTACTACATTGTTTTGTAAAAGCATGCTAGTCAGTGATATCCAGTTATCTCAGCTTTTCATTATATAACGTTGTTCACATGATTATAGCTCTGTTCCAATCATTGTTTACATTACTGTTTTTATCTTGTTATTCATATGTTGGTACTGCTGAGCGATTATGCTCACCCTTACAACCTGTTATGTATATATGTCATAGATGCCTGAAAGACCAGTTAGACAGACCCGTGTTCCCGCCCCTTCAGGACCCGGCTCCTCAGAGGTAGTGTCTATCAGGCCACATGCGGTCTGATGAGTTGCTGAATAAAGCTAGAGTGTGTCAGACTTTGGAATAAATGGGTTGTAATAATGTGAACCCGAATCATACTTGAACTTGGATCGGATCTTGGTTCGGGGTCGAATTAGCATATAATAATAATAATCTTGTTGTTTATATTTATGGTGTTTGTGTTGAGTGATGTCAACTCCTGACCCCGGGGTTGAGGCTGTAATAACCCCAATTTTTGAAATTTTTTGAAACCCTGATGAATAGTAACTTTTGCTGACTATGCTGATTAAGGAATATTATCAAACCACCCTATATAGGAGTACTGTTATGAAAATTCTAAGATCGTATTAGTATTCCATAAAGTAAATGAGTGTATGTAAAGGTCGTTAGAATTCGAATCCGGACACTTTGATTTTTCCCGTAAATCCACCAGATACCGAAAGAATTGAGTATGAGGTAACATGATTAAACGGATTTAAATTCAAGGATTATAAGAGAGGATCATAAAAGGAATATAAAATATTGAGAAAGGTTTAGGGGAACACAAGTAATAAGATCCCGGATATGATCCATCAAACGACGAACGAAAATGAAAGTTAAGCGAACCGTATAACAGATAAGTGTTCATTAGCCAAGTAATTAAGCACTAATCAAGGAATTAGCACAAGATGAGATCATCAAGCCTTAGGGAATTGACATTGGCAAGTTGATGACATAAGGAAGGTGATGTAAGCATGGTTAATAGATATTTGTGCAAGTTGACAAGTAACCAAGCTAAACACCACACAAATCACCAAGACAAATCAAAGAAGCATTCTCCTTCATTCTTCTTCTCTTGCACACGGTTTTTCTTCAAAAAAACAAGGAGAAATTTCAAAAGTTCATCATCCAAGCAAGCATATATTCCTAGTTTGGTTTGGTTGGATTCTATAATTATAAACTTAGTTATACCATGAATCTAAGCTCTTGATTTCAAGGATTTCATGGATAATCAATTCTCTAAAATTTTGAGTGAATAGTGATTTCAAAACTTTAACTTTGTGTTCTTGAATTCTTTTACAAGATCAAGCTTGTAGGAGGTTAGATCAAGGCTCCATAAGGCTTCCTAGCAACTTATCACCCACCAAGGAAGGTATACACTTCAAACCCTAGCCTTTACTTTATTTGATTAGTAAGTTTAATGGTTGATTTTTTTGAATGAGAAGCATGGATTATGATTATTAGTAGTTTGGTTTGATTTGGAAGTGATTTTATAATTGAATCTTGGTTTTTGGTTAATGAATCTTGATTATAGTTCATAGGTCTTGTTTGTGGTTGAATGAGTTGGAAAACTTGGGATTAGGGACTGACTTTTCCTTGATCTAAGTTTTGTTTGATGTATTGTTAATGGTTGGGTGGTTGTAGTGAATTTGTAAGGAATTGGAGTAGTATAATTATTGGTAATCGCGTAAACATAGCCGTCGTAATCCCCGTTTTCATTCAACTGCTTATACTTAGTGTTCGGGACAGAAAGCTCACTGACCATGTTAGATATATTTGTGATGTCATGTCTAATAATGATTTGTGTTTAGTTTTCAGATCTTGACTGACAGGACAAATAGGGACTTAACTGGATATCAGTACTTATACTGAAGTCAGAACTTAAGATATCAGAATTTAAGTTATCAGAACTTAAGTTATCAGAACTTAAGTTATCAGAAGATATTCATCAGAAGATAATATCAGGACTTAAGAAGACTTTTAGATAAGGAAGACGGCTGATTGAAAGGAAAGAAGATCAAGACTAAAACAAGAAGAGATATGCATGGAGAAGAATTCGATGAAGAATAGAAGACTTGGAGGAAAAGATAACTAATTGATGTATTTTAGGATACAGAATTATATTCGTTATTAGTTAGAGATTATCTTGTAACTGTGTGGTATATAAACATAGGGTTTACACTATAAGTGTTATCATTATCGAGAATATTATTCATTGTAACCCAAGCAGCTCTTAGTGATATTGTTCATCATTGAGAGAGAACAGTTCCATTGTAATACTGTTTTATTAATGAGATTATTCTTTGTTACATATTTGTGTTATTAATTCGATTTGATTTTTTTATACACTGTATTCAACCCCTATCTATAGTGTGTATGACCTAATAGAATAATCTATAACTTTGCCATTTTTAGCTAGATCGTGTTGTAAGCTTTATTTCGGTATGTGGTTCGCTTAGATCCGATGTACGGTTTAGGAGAAACGACCGTTTTAAGTAATGGCGTTTCGCGAGCGAACCATTACCCCTCGCTTAACTTTGAAACCTTGTTTAAGGCTCTTAAAAGACTAATTGGATTACGAAACAATTATGTAAGGTGGATTAGGTAGTTGGTAGAGTATTCGCGAAAGAGTCGCCTTAAATTCGTGACGGTTAATATATTAAAATTAGTGGAGTCGAGGGTACGCGAGCGAATAACGCAAATCGTCAAGCGTATAAGCGACCGTTAGGGTATGAGTGAGTTTTGACTAGTTTCTTAAGAAACCATGGTCTAATTCCGGCTTATGTTGTTGTTCATAGGTTACCGGACCCATTCTAAGCTTAAGTCTACCCTGGAACGCTCGGGCAAGTTTTCTACCCGTTATATTGTTGTTGTGATGTAAATATATTGATGCATTATCTTGAGATAAGTGCATGACTGTTATTAGCAAATCTTGCGATATATTGGAGCATGCTGATATGGTATATATACGCATGTTGTGAAATCTTTATATTCTATTATCAATTCAAATGCTTATAAATTGCATAATACCTATGCTAGAGATAAGCAGTAGTTGCGTATATCCTTAGTATAGGGGACCCAAAGGTGAACATTTTTCTAAATCGGGAGTCGATGTTCCCGGGTATAATATATGTATATATATAGGGGGCTACTCCAATATAAACCAATTTAAAATAGAAATTAGAGACCAAATAATTTTTTTTAAAAATTAATTCGAAATATAACACATATGGTATGCAAATCGATCATTGAGAGATGTAGAAAAATACAGTGAAATCGGATTTTAAAAAAAAATACGGTTTGACGGGAAAAATCAAATTAAAAACGGAGGGGAAAAGCTGAAATTGGTGTGGGAGGGTGCAGAGTAATTGGGTGGGGTGATTTAGGGGGGACCATTAGATTAGGTAGATCTAATGGCTTTGATTAGTTCCTAGTTTCTATTTTAATTTTAGTTTGTATTTGATCATTCCCCTATATATATATAGTTTTCTATAACTATTAATCGAATAAGGTATATTCGATGGTTTTGAATAATAATCAAACTTATTTTCGATTATTCAAATAAGGATCGTACTTTCGTATAAGTATATCTTTTGTTATTTATTATTCGTTTCAAGTATGAGTTTTAAAACTTCTACTTCAATTACTTTTATATCCTTTATGGGAATATTATTTAAATAATAATATTCAGATATTTTCTAATATATCGGGACTGATTTATTTTATTAACTCATCAGTACTCTAAACATTCTTTAAAATGTTTTCGAGTCTTCAAAATTATTTTAAAAGTTAGAGCGGATCCCAAAACTCGTTTTCAAATTTAAGATCTCCCTTTCGAAGGGGACTTGAATACTCGCTCAAAAAATCTAAGGGATCCGGCTCTGTGGTGTATTTTATATTCGCAACGAGATTGCTGTTTTGAGAAAATAATTTGATTACTTGCCCAATGTTCGGGAAGTAAGTCCATCTAATTGAGTCGGCATAAGCGACAAGCCGGGGTATGGTCTATGAAGGTGTAAGAGGCTGGGTGACAGTCCATCCACGGGTGAGTGGCCGGGTAACGGTCTAACGCAAGGTCCTAATGCGGCCAGGGTGATGACCGGCGAGGAATTCATATCTACAGTAGAAAAGGTTACTTAATGGGTATCTTTGCTTGATCAGCAAGATATCGGGTTTATGCCAAAGTTTTTCTTCTTTCCAAATTCATTGGTTATTATAACTCTGTTTATACTTTTCACAACAAAGGTTTTCAAGGAAAGTATGAGAGATATATATATAGGTGTATATATATATCGAGACTTAATGAAGTATCTCGTAACTTTATTTCTTTTGAATGATATTTCAAAGATTGAATCCATTCAAGTCTTATCTTGTAGTCTCATCTATGCGATGAACTTTTGAAATTGATTATACCTTGAACGGTGGTAGTTCAAGTAGTATTCGGAAAAGGTATAAGTATATTGGAGTATTTTGTAACTTCATCTTCTCAACTTATATCTAGTAAATGATTATCTTATGCATGACAAAGATTTTCAGAAAAACGTTGAGACAAGGCTAGATATATAAGATCACCTTGCAACGATATTTTTATAAAGTTATAAACTGGAACTCTATGTATATTATGCATGGAAGAGGACTTCCAAGATTTTAAAAAGTATACATTTCTTATATACTGAATATTTTGCGACTTGGTCGCGTTAAGATATCAAACTTGGTTCATTTCTGCTTGACCAAGACTTTCATGAGTACCATGAAGATGCTCATATATTGATAATTATTATACATGTTATTTCGGTAGGCTTGTTGCTCACCCTTGCTTTATTCTTTCATCACACAACAACAGCTAGACAAGTTGAACATGACCAAGCTCCTAATTCGCGAGTGGATAGGAAATGTTCCGCAGTTTCTTGTAGGCGTTGATGCCGCTGTAGCTGAGGTAAGAACTACCAATAGGCTAGGTTTTCAACTGTTGATGTACCAGACTTATGTATATTTATGAACTGTAATAATGGAAAATAAAATGTAAATTTATACAAAAACCCTTTTAAGGTGTAATGGTTTATAATTGTGGAATAAAATGACTTGTGTTATTTTTGGTATTCATCTCCGAGACTACAACTTATGGTGTGTGTGTGTGTATATTGTGGGGTCACAGTACGCAGTAGTTTGTTGTTTATTAAGATTGAGTGTTATTAAGGGAAATGGAACTCGTGACAACCCGGATCCCCGACCCCGGATTTGGGGGTGTTACTGAAATGGTATCAGTGCTAAGCATTATAAACCTCAGAGATGATATGACGTTAAAATAATAAGTTCACTAAGATAATAAGAACTCTTGCCAAGTTCATAGTCAGACTACCTAGCATAGTACTGACAGTTAAAAACCCTTACGGGAAACCTTATGAATATCGTGATAGAAGCATAGTTCGTTATCGTATATGGTAGCGGGACTCCGAACCCTGAAGTTCAAGAGCAATAATACAATGATGTTTTACTACCTATTGGGGATTAGATTGTGGATCCAATAGAGCACCCTAATGAGGGAACAAATGATGTTCATATTAAGGTTGTAGTGATTAAGGATGTTATCCCAGAAGGGATTGTTGCTGAGCAGGATCCTGTGAAGGATCCTCACAAGACTGAAGAGATGATCGTTAAGAAATTAATGACCATAGTCAGGGTGACTACCAGAGATAGGATTGACCGGTTACTACCGTAGGTTCATTCAAGTTTGCAAAGATCGCAACCACTTTAACGCGACTTACTCGTAAGACAAAGAAGTTCGAATGGACAGAGAAATATGAGAACAGCTTCCAAAAATTTAAGCAAAGATTGATGACGGCCCCTATGTTGGCGCTGCCAGATGGAAAAGGAGATTTTGTGATTTGTAGTGACACTTCGCACTAGGAATTAGGGGGCGTTCTTATACAGTACGGCAAGGTAATCGCGTATTCGTCAAGATAATTAATGGAATATGAAATTCGATATCCCACCCATGATCTTGAGCTCACGGAAATAGTTTACCTTAAATATTGGAGGCACTACTTGTATGGAGAGAAGTGCGAGGTTTACGCAAACCCCAAGAGCTCAAGTATATTTTTACTTAGAAAGAGCTCAACATGCGCTAGAGGAGGTGGTTAGAGCTAATCAAGGATTATGATTATGAGATTATTTATCAGCCAGGTAAAGCCAATGTGGTGGCTAACGCCCTTGGTAGAAAGGAGAGACTCAAGATGATAATGTCTTCGAAAGAGTAGATAAAAGATTTTGAGAAAATGGAAATAGAAGTGAAGGTAACCGGAGCCGGTACCGAAAAGTTGTTTGAGATTGCAATGCAGCCCGAATTATTAGAAAATATCATATTGTGCCAAGAAAAAGTGACGAATGAAGGCAGAGAGCCAATGACTGGAGAAGAGATTAATACCGAGGAAGATGATAAGGCAATAATGAGGTATTCCTACAGAATTTTGGTTCCAAACATTCAAGAGCTTAAGGACGGGATCTTAGATGAAAGCTGTAGTTCGAGGAATAAGATTTAGGGCAAACCCTGAATGTGATAGTCGGGGAGGTCGCCATCAAGATAGAAGGAACCCATAATATAATGAAGTGGAAAACAAGGATTTTAACGTATAAGATAAATCCGATTATGGGAGATTGATGAAACATGTCATACTGAGAAAATAGAAGTCGAGCAAGATAGGGAGAACCAGGACGGTACTCCTATGGGGCAATTCATGGACCTTCTTAAACAAAACTTATACTTTTACCCCTAACAACCACCCTGAGGAAACAATGCGGTGGGAAATTCTTTCAGGACTTTAAGTCGCAAAGCTCTTAGAGTTCCAAGGAACAAGCTGACCCAGTCGAGACAAGAGCCTGGCTAAAGGAAATAGAGGAATCATTTAAGATTTTATATGATCGATGAAGCGCAAAAGACTGTTTTTGCCACTTACCTTCCTAAGAGAGAGGCCACCCGCTAGTGGAAGGCTAAGAAAGATAGAGAGATAACATATAAAATTTAGAGCCAGACCAAAGGCGGAAGAGTATAATGAATTATGAATCTAGGTTGTGAAATTCGTCAAGGTTCGTTTAAAGGACACGAATCCAGAGTGACAGGATGTTTGAAATCAAGAATTACGCTACGTTGGTCCATGAAAGGATTGTAATAGTAATGAAAATAAGAAGACTGAAAAGGAAATGGATATAAAGGAAATAAAGTTGAGGAACAATAAGGGAGTTAGGAATGCGGAAATCCTAAGAAACCCTAGCAATAAAGATAAGAGAAGTGGGTAATCATCAGGGTGATGGTGATTGACCATGAGGTAAAGTCGAAGTTTAAAGGCATAAGTGATACATATATGTTATCCCCTTTAAGTTAGGAGAATTTAAGGAAACCTTGAGATAGTTCGAAGGATAAATAATAAGACGCGGATAGAATGAGGAGACAAAAAAGTAAGAAATTATGAAATTGGATGAAGGAAGTGACCTTCAAGAATGTGAAGTGTATGTAACACCTGTGATGTGATACCCCAAAAGTGAAACACCAGGTATAAGAGATATACCAATATTGAGAAAACTGTTGAGATAAATAATAGTTGTGAATGAGGATTTATTAATAAGAAGTTCACGTTGAAGATGCCCAATATCTTTCAGAACATCTCTGTTATCATTACTAAATCAGGAAAGAAAAGCGGATAACCGTTGTTATCTCTTGGAGGCCATATGGGCTGACCTCAGTTTGAATAAGGATGTTATTGTGAAATTAGGTATAGATTATCGAGGTGGGAATGATTGAATAAGAAACCTTTATCAGGGATATATGACTTGATTTATCCATGTAAGGATGCAAGTACCTTTTTAAAGGTGCAATTAAGGATAGAACCTTGATAACTTGAGATGAACCCTAGGGGAATGCATAAAGGTTGGCATTTCACCCTTAATAGGGACAATATAAGTTTTGACAGTATAAAATGGGAAAGGATTAAGGTAACAACAACCTTTAAGGATTAGTGGAGAAATTTTTCAGATGTACTAGACAATGGTTCTAGTATTAGTAAATGGTATTTTGATATGCCCTGTATCTAGGGAATACAGGGGAAACGATTCAAGGATAACCTTAGAGGTTTTACAAGGAGAAAGGTAATTTTCAAAGTTCTTAAGAATAGAAATTTTGATAACGAAAATATGACGTAATTATAATAATGCCAGGTGGGCACGTGTTGGACAATAAGAAATTATAGATCGACCCAATGAAGATCGAGATTGGTGAAAACAAGAAGGACCCAAGATAAAAGATGTCCTAAGTATGATCGAGAGTCAGTCGTGACAATGTTAACCTCTAAAGACCGAGGCAATAACTTTTGGAAAAATGGTGATTTTTTTCTCACCAAAGCGTAAGGAAGAGCGTTTTCACACAAGTAGTGATTGGAAATGAGGTAGAAAATTTAGTTGGAGATCGTTCAAAAGACATTGATTGGAAGGAACTATTACTATCAGGAAAGGCCAATGAGGTGGCCGACACTCTAAGTGTAAGAGAGCAATTATAGGCGCTCGTGCCAGAGGAATACAGTGATGATGGTTAAAGCCGTGAAGATTGTATTATGATGTGAAAGATTGACATTCCTTCTGATGATTGTGTGATACTCAACCGTAATAATAGTTTAGTAAAGATTTAATTCATGTAATTGCCGTGAGCGGGCTATCTATCTTAAAAGGTCCTATCTTGAGAATAAGCCAGTACCATGTTTCAAAAGGACTAAACAAACCTTTGAGTTAAGTCTTCTATTGAAGGCATATGATTAAGAATGGTATTAATGTGACGGCCTCAATCCCGGGGTCAGGAGTTGACGTCACCAATAACAATAATAATAAACATAATATAATCCAAATCATTAATTATACATAACCACGACCCCTTTACCAAGACCTTTTCCAGGTTTAAGTATGATTTAGGTTACAACTATTACAAAACCGACTTACAACGAACCATCCTGACACAACTAACTTAATACAGCAACTCAATAGACCATCTTTGGTCCAACACAACTACCTCAGAGGAGCCTGACACGGAAGAAACTGGAACCCTGCCCTGACTATCGTGGAAGAATCTCTTAGGCATCTGCAATACATATATAAAACATTCTGCAAGGGTGAGCAATCAATTGCTCAACAGTACCACTATATGAAATTTAAAGTAAAGCAGTTATAGGAACAGAATTCATAACTTGCCAGAAACATTTAAAACAGGTATAAACTGGATATCAAAACTAGCATGCTCTGCAAAATAATATCATATGTAGTGTGCTGTGTCAAAATATCAGAGTTCAGTTTTAGCATGCTATTTCCTTTCCAAAACCACTGTCCATTACTGGACCCATAAATCATCTGTCCCGTTACGGGGACCATAAACTATTTGTTCCGTTTCGGGAACCATTAAACCTTTATCAGATATATAAAAGAGGATGAATTCTAGGGACAGCTGATTAGTCTATCCCACCACAAGTTTCATTTCGGAACTCAGAGACTAGCTAGGTCTCTGTCATGCTGGACTAAGCGGCCTACCAGTGCGCGCATCCGACTTAGCCTCTTACGCAACCATGCTGGGCCGTTACCTAATAACGGACCTCTTACGCCAACTGACCACCCAATATCTGATTTATTTTTATCCAGTTTCCAAAACCATTTAAACCTATCTCCTTTTTAAACACTTACAACACACATTCTAAAAATCCTTTTTTAAATTTTTAATCACAATCTAAAGATAGGAATTTTCAGAAGTTACTTTTTCCCCAAAACCTCGTTCAGTAAAACATATTTAAATACGGGGAATACGTAACTTAAAACGTTCTGTTCTAGTACGTAATTCAAATCAACAACTATTCATATATACTGAACTGTAAAAGATTAGTTCAGGGGTACATGCCTTGCAGAGCGTTACGATTATCTCTGATTGACCTTGAACTAACTTGGACACTCGGCTTTATCACCTTACTATCGGACTTCAACGCTCAGGTCCTTCACTTTGGAATCTCACTACGCTTGTTGACTGATCACTAGGTTATCTTAGTTCGATTTCAATTCTTGAGTTCTTCGTCTAGAACCTACAGAGCCGAAATACCCTACATTAGACTTCTAGGTATGCTTGACATATTCTCAATAACACATCTACTCATTCGATATCAAATCCCGACTCATAATTATATAGATTATAATAACACACGCAACCATTAGGGTTCACAATCTCGGAAATCGGTTCGGTATTTATTTTCAGAAAATATGTATACTCGTCATTTTGCGAAATTAGGGTCATTGAGTTTTAACAAAAAATTCACCATAACATACAATCACGTTCCGCACGGAATATATGTATATACTTATTTATACTCGCTCGACGTTCCGATAATTACAGGGTATGTCCCGAATTTCCGAATTTAATTTCCAAAAATTTGGGCAGCACCTCCTCTGTTTATCGGCCTACCCGTCGATCAATTTCGACGTCAAAACAAATCCACAATTAATCCAAATACAATTCCCGACCTCCGATTCAACCCAAACATAATAATCAAAATTCCACACATTCTCAAGTTTTAACTTAATTACAATTATTAATTATTATTCGTATTTTATATTTATATTTATTTTTAAAATATTAGGACTCAGATATACATCATCATCGTCCACCGTCCGCTCGTCGAAATTCATCGCGGACGGCGGTAAAACTCGTCGGTGCCCGAATATTTCGGGTTTCCATACGAGCTTCGCCGATTAAATTCACCTAAATAATTCGAATTTAAGAATTAAAATTCAAGAAATCATACAGGTAATCATCTAATTCGACTGCAAAAGGGAACAAAAAGATCAGATACTTCTCAGAGCAACACCACGCACACAGACGCGCGGCTGGCTGGAAACAAAACAACAATCGGAAAATACACAGGAGCTTAACAAAGCAACACTGCAATTCCCAAAATAACTGATAACTATTCACAAGCATATACATACATATGCATATGTATAAATCGGAATCACCAAGCAATATGCGGCAATTACCGGAAAAGTAACCGGAGTTCAGGAACACAGTATCGACTGGAATCAGGGAAGACAGGGAAGAAACAGGCGAGTCAGCGAGGGGAAGAAACCCGCAAGAAAAGAGAGATTCCCGAGAGTTGATCAGGAGAGGAGAGATGCAGAGAGATTGAGACGAGAGACGGTGAGGAACAGGAATGGGTTTCTGTGGTTTATTGTTTATTTTTGTGTATATGTTCTGCAATTGACACGTTTCAACAAAAGCACAGGAGATTAACACGTGTCCTTAACTAGCTGCAAGCCCTATTTTCATCCCGGTTTTGTAATTTTAATGAACAATTGCAAGAATAAAACTAACCCGTAAAATTATCAAATTAATTTTAAAATGTCACAAATAATTTAAATTTATTAAAAGTAGTTTATTCATAATTTTTAAAGTATATTTGAAACATATCTTGTACCCGCATTTAACGATTAACGAACTGAGTTGCACGTAAAATAATTTCAGAAAATTACGAAAATAGCCTTAAAAGGTTACAAATATCCCGAAGTTTATAAAAACATAAACTTCGTAATTTTAAAACAATTTCTAAAATGCACTTTATGCCCGCTTTCATCAATTAAACGAATCGACGCGCGGGTAAAATAAATCCCAAAAATTCCCAAAATAATTTTAAAATTCCCGGAATATTCCAAACTTACATAAATATGAGTTTCATAATTTTTGAAGAATTCGTGAATTAAATACAGATTTTACAGATAAATGCAATCAGAAAATCATACAGGGTTAAATAATTGATGAAATATTGATGTCTAAATTTTATAAAATCCCAAAAATAATTATTGTAATTATGAAACCATAAAAACAATTTTAGAGACATTCCAAATATTTATGCAAATAAATTTGCACTAAATTCACTTTTAAAAGTATAAACGATTCAATACAACTCAATAGTTAATTACACAAACAACCCGGTACACCCTAATTCACACAAAGATCATAATAAAATAACATATAGCGATCGAAACTAATACACATATTTTATTTAACTATTTATTTAATAATTACACTTTTAAATAATATAAAAGTATATGAGTCGTTATAATTAACCTGCTATCGTTGTTTTGATTGAAACTCTTCTATAATTTTGTCTGCTTCTTGTCATGAATGTACGTCAGGATTTGGAGTGTTCTTCATGAATCATGAATGGTGATTATGTTACCTCCTTAAAAGATTTTGATAGGGCAGGTATGGACTCCATATGATTAGATATTAAGATTCTGAGGAAAACGAATGACTACAGTAGGTCAGCGATGAACCATAGTAATGCAGCAATGATTCTGCGAGTAATGAGCCGATTACAACCGTAAGAGTTGTATTAGAATGGATGTTGAGATTGAGTACCACTAATCGGGTCGTGGTGATGTATAAGTTATTATTGATAGACCAACTAAGCCGAACATTTACCTATGATATATTTATTCATTCTTATCGATAAAGAGTAGTATTACTATACGAAGAAGGTTACGGTATATCAATGGATTCTAGTAACTATGATGTCTAGAATGAAATCCGAGATTTGATTTTCGTTATCGAGGGAGTTTCAACGGTGATTGTGTATAAGCTCGAGCAATAGCATGGGTCCATAGAATGATGGACGGAATAGCAAAAATATTTAGGCATGTAAAATATGATGCGATAATACTTGAAGTTGAGATATATACATATATATGTTTTATTGTCCTGTGATAAACCTCTATAGTTTAGAGGTAGATTCCAAGCCAGATATTTTGTGGCAGTATTTTTTATATAATGCTCTTAAATTCGTTCTTTTCTCTCCTTTTCATTTTGTATAAGCTGAGAAGAACAACCCTTTCAGAAGGGTAGGTATTGCTGAATGACTATTTATCTGTGTGATAGAAGCCTAGATACCACATGTTGTTTAATTGCTTGTCAAGTACTAAAGGCTGGCCACCTTCTGTACTAACTATGCAATAGAACAAGTGTTCATGATCATAGTGATCTCTCAATAAATTCTTTTACTTCTATACGATTGATCAAACTTTGGAAGATGGAAGCAGCTAGAGATGAAGTGATATTAGTACGGTGGTATTCCGAATCTAACGCGTTCGTGATACTAAGGATGACGCGGTTATTAAAAGGTTATAGAACGCTAACGAGCAAAAGTGTAATCAGTATAATATTAGGTACAGAAGATAGTAACGATTATGAACTAAAAAAGAGTGGGTATTGAGAAGCAAAAGCTATAGCGCTATAAGATATGTTGAGGGTCTACGCAATAGACCTGAAAGGAATTTGGAATGATCACTTAACACGGATCGAGTTTTCTTACTATAATAGATCTTGTGTCAGTATCAGGATAACGCCTTATGAGATCCTTGAGGGAAGACAATGTCGATCTCCCTTATGTTAGGATGAAGTTGTAGAGCGCAAGATGCTCGGACTAGCAGTGGTCCAAAGGACCAAGGATATAATAGATCTGATCAGAGGACGGCCGGTAGTAGCCAAAGATGGACATAAAAAGTATGCTAATTTGACAATGAAAGGACAAAAAGTAAGGAGTAGGGGACCTAGTGCTGTTAAAGGTATCCCCTTGGAAATCCTTGGAAAGGGTTGATGAGGTTCGGAAAGAAAGGAAAGCTAAGTCCATGACTTGTTGGACCCTTGGATATATTAAGATGTATTGGGAAGTTATCAAATGAACTAGACCTACCCCCGAACCTGTAACAAGTTCGCAATAAGTTCCAAGTATCAATGTTAAGGAAGTATGATCCAAAGGGGAGACGCATAGGGGAATATGAACACATAAACCTGCGACCAGACTTAATCTATGTGGAGCAACCAGTGAGGGTTATGAATCAAAAAGGAACAAGTGCGTAGGAACATGGTTATCAAACTAGTTAGAGTTTGGTGGTAGAACCACCATGTGGGAAAATTGACTTGGGACTTAGAAAGTGCAATGCTAGAAAAGTATCCCCAACTGTTTTCTATCTGATTCTGGGACGGAATCCTTTAAAGGAGGGGAGACTGTAATAACCCCAATTTTTGAAAATTTTTGAAACCCTGATGAATAGTAACTTTTGCTGACTATGCTGATTCAGGAAAATTATCAGACCACGCTATATAGGAGTACTGTTATGAAAGAATTAGCCAAGTAATTAGCCAATATATAAGCGGTCATTAGCCAAGTAATTAAGCACTAATCAAGGAATTAGCACAAGATGAGATCATCAAGCCTTAGAAAATTGACATGTGGTAAGTTGATGACATAAGGAAGGTGATGTAAGCATGGTTAATAGATATTTGTGCAAGTTGATAAGTAACCAAGCTAAACACCACACAAATCACCAAGACAAATCAAAGAAGCATTCTCCTTCATTCTTCTTCTCTTTCTCACGGGTTTTCTTCAAAAAAACGAGAAATTTCCAAAGTTCATCATCCAAGCAAGCATAAATTCCTAGGTTGGTTTGGTTGGATTCTATAATTATAAACTTAGTTATACCATGAATCTAAGCTCTTGATTTCAAGGATTTCATGGCTAATCAATTCTCTAAAGTTTTGAGTGAATAGTGATTTCAAAACTTTAACTTTGTGTTCTTGAATTCTTTTACAAGATCAAGCTTGTAGGAGGTCAGATCAAGGCTCCCTAAGGCTTCCTAGCAACTTATCACCCACCAAGGAAGGTATAAACTTCAAACCCTAGACTTTACATTATTTGATTAGTAAGTTTAATGGTTGTTTTTTTTTAATGAGAAGCATGCATTATGATTATTAGTAGTTTGGTTTGATTTGGAAGTGATTTGGTAATTGAATCTTGGTTTTTGGATAATGAATCTTGATTATAGTTCATAGGTCTTGTTTGTGGTTGAATGAGTTGGAAAACTTGGGATTAAGGACTGACTTTTCCTTGATCTAAGTTGTGTTTGATGTATTGTTAATGGTTGGGTGGTTGTAGTGAATTGGTAAGGAATTGGAGTAGTATAATTATTGGTAATCGCGTAAACATTGTCGTCGTAATGCTCATTTTTATTCAACTGTTTATACTTAGTGTTCGGGATAGAAAGCTCACTGACCAATCTGTAACTTTGCCATGTTTAGCTATATGGTGTCGTAAGCTTCGTTTCGGTATGTGGTTCACTTAGATCCGATGTACGGTTTAGGAGAAATGATCGTTTTAAGTAACGGCGTTTCGCGAGCGAACCATTACCCATCGCTTAACTTTGAAACCTTGTTTAAGGCTCTTAAAAGACTAATTGGATTACGAAACAATTATGTAAGGTGGATTAGGCAGTTGGTATAGTATTCACGAAAGAGTCGCCTTAAAATTTTTGACGGTTAATTTATTAAAATTAGTGGAGTCGAGGGTACGCGAACGAATAACGCAAATCGTCAAGCGTATAAGCGACCGTTAGGGTATGAGTGAGTTTTGACTAGTTTCTTAAGCGGCCATGGTCTAATTCCGGCTTATGTTATTGTTCATAGGTTACCGGACCCACTCTAAGCTTAAGTCTACCCCGGAACACTCATGCAAGATTTCTACGCGTTATACTGTTGTTGTGATGTAAATATATTGATGCATTATCTTGAGATAAGTGCATGACTGTTATTAGCAAATCTGGCGATATATTGGAGCATGTTGATATGGTATATATATGCATATTGTGAAATCTTGATATTCTATTATCAATTCAAATGCTTATAAATTGCATAATACCTATGCTAGAGATAAGCAGTAGTTACGTATACCCTTAGTATAGGGGACCCAAAGGTGAACATTTTTCTACACCGGGAGTCGATGTTCCCGGGTATAATACATGTATATTTATATATATATATATATAAAAATAGTTTTCTATAACTATTAATCGAATAAGGTATATTCGATGGTTTTGAATAATAATTAAACTTATTGTCGATTATTTAAATAAGGATCGTATTTTCGTATAAGTATATCTTTTGTTATTTATTATTCGTTTCAAGTATGAGTTTTAAAACTTATACTTCAATTACTTTTATAAATATTATCCTTTATGGGAATATTATTAAATAATAATATTAAGATATTTTCTAATATATCGGGACTGATTTATTTTATTAAATCATCATTACTCTAAACATTCTTTAAAATGTTTTCGAGTCTTCAAAATGATTTTAAAAGTTAGAGCGGATCCCAAAACTTGTTTTCAAATTTAAGATCTCACTTTCGAAGGGGACTTGAATACTCGCTCAAAAAATCTAAGGGATCCGGCTCTGTGGTGTATTTTATATTCACAACGAGGTTACTGTTTTGAGAAAATAATTTAATTACTTTCCCAATATTCGGGAAGTAAGTCCATCTAATTGAGTCAGCATAAGTGACAGGCCGGGATACGGTCTATGAAGGTATAAGAGGCTGGGTGACAGTTCATCCACGCGTGAGTGGCCGGGTAACGGTCTAGCGCGAGGTCCTAATGCGGCCAGGGTGATGACCTGTGAGGAATTCATCCATCTACAGTAGAAAAGGTTACATAATGGGTATCCTTGCCTGATCAGCAAGATATCGGGTTTATGCCAAAAAATTTCTTCTTTCCAAATTCATTGGTTATTATAACTCTGTTTATACTTTTCACAACAGAGGTTTTCAAGGAAAGTATGAGATATATATATAGGTGTATATATATCGAGACTTAATGAAGTATCTCGTAACTTTATTTCTTTTGAATGATATTTCAAAGATTGAATCTATTCAAGTCTTATCTTGTAGTCTCTCTATGCGATGAACTTTTGAAATTGATTATACCTTGAACGGTGGTAGTTCAAGTAGTATTCGGAAAAGGTATAAGTATATTGGAGTATTTTATAACTTCATCTTCTCACTTATATCTAGTAAATGATTATCTTATGCATGACAAAGATTTTCAGAAAAATGTTGAGACAAGGCTAGATATATGAGATCACCTTGCAACGATATTTTTTAAAAGGTATAACTGGAACTCTGTGTATATTATGCATGGAAGAGGACTTCCAAGATTTTGATGAATATTTTGTGACTTGGTCACGTTAAGATATCAAACTTGGTTCATTTCTGCTTGACCAAGACTTTCATGAGTACCATGAAGATGCTCATATATTGTTAATTATTATACATATTATTTCGGTGGGCTTGTTGCTCACCCTTGCTTTATTCTTTCATCACACAACAACAGCTAGACTGAAAGAAATGTGTCCTAAGTCCAATCATGTATGATGATTTAGGAATAACTTTTATGTAATCTGTTTTGATTTCATTGATATTAATAAAAGACTTGTTTTGGTTTTATTGCGGGCTTTATCTATTTAAGTGTTTAAATAAGATATACCATAGTTTAGAGTAAAGCTTGTTATGGATTATGATGAGATCATAATAATGAGACCTAAAAGATGATAACTCTAAACTTAAATATTTCCTGGTCGTAGGATTACTAACTGGTAATTAGTAATCCGCAAAGATCGGTACATACTATGCTTGCTTCATTATGAAGGCTATCTGTTCTCATAGACATTTGTGTGGTGACACTATAGCTAGTATGTAGGTGCTTATTATAGAATAAGTTCACTGAACATGACTCACACGGCTGAACAACTGATGGAGTTCACTCACGTGTCAGCAGTTGTTCACATAATGATAGTTGTATAAGTATCCTTAGACTTGAGGTCATCATAGTCATCTTGTGTACACTGAACTATATTTTGGTTTAGTTCTTAGTCTCCAGGGACAATTACAAGGGCTCTACTGGGTATAGAAATTTGTACACGAAGATAGTGTATGATCAATAAAGGATCTACCCCTTCCAATGAAGGAAGAGAATGTTCAATGCTGATCCACTTATGCTAGTTCAAGAATCTCTGGCCAGAGTGAATGAAATTAGAAAGGAGTTTCGAATTTACATTAAATAGAACTAAGCATAGTGAATGGGAAAGCAAATGATTAAATAAGATAGGCTTGACACAAGTTCCATGCCTTGTATTTAATCTTGACATTGCAGGGTAGAAGGAATTGATTGTATGGTAACTACTCACTGAATAGGTTCTTGGTATTCTAAGCAGTGAATTCGTATTATCCGGATAGTCGCGATATGCTGAGAAGTATCCCTCACGATGTAGAATAAATATGATTAATTTATCAATTAATCATATTTAATGAATTAGATAATTTATATAAATAATGATAAAATAGTTTTATTATTATTATTTATTTCTACTACCGGCTTAATATTGAACCTACAGGGTCACACCATAAAAGAGAATGATTTAATGGTGGAGGAATTAATTAATAATGGCTGGTAATTATTTATTTGTGAAATAAATAATTAATTAGCAGATTTAATAATTGATTAAATGAGATTTAATTAATTCTTAATATTATTAATTAAGAATTTAATTTTAAAAATTAAATCAAGTGAGAGAATTATTTTTCTAAAGTGTTTAGAAAAGGGATTAATGATTAAAAGGTGTTTTAATTATTATTTAATTGGTTAATAAGAATAATCAATTAAAGTAATAATATTTTATGGAAAATTTTCAGCTGAAAATTTTGCCTATAAATATACTATTATAAACCCTATTTGCCTCAACCCAAATAATTAACCCTAATTCTAAAGTAGAACAAGTGGGAGGCAACTAATTCTCTCAACCTCTTCCTCCTCCATCACATTGTACTCTTGGTGGATACCGGTGGAGTGCTTCACACTTGAGGAGCATCTGCTAGGGATTTCCGTTCATCGTTCTTGGATCGCTATTAAAGAGCTCCATCTTTCCATTAACGTAAAGCTTCTTAAGGTAAACATACTGAACTATGAATTAAATATTATTTTTCGCATGGATCCTGCGGAGGGTTTCGGTTTTTTTTAAGATTTAAATTTACGTTTTCGTTGCGTTTATGTGCTAAAAACCTTCATAGACAAGATGAACAGGACCAAGCTCCCAATTCGCGAGTGGATAGGAAATGTTCCGCAGTTTCCTATAGGCGTTGATGTCGCTGTAGCTAAGGTAGGAACTACCAATAGGCTAGGTTTTCAACTGTTGATATATTTATGAACTGTAATAATGACAAAGTAAATGTAAATTTATTTGGAAACCCTTTTAAGGTGTAATGGTTTATAATTGTGGAATAAAATGACTTGTGTTATTTTTGGTATTCATCTCTGAGACTATAACTTGTGTTGTATGTATATTGTGGGGTCACAGTACGCAACAGTTGGTTGTTTATTAAGATTGAGTGTTATTAAGGGAAATGGAACTCGTGACAACCCGGATGCCCGACCCCAGATTTGGGGGTGTTATAGAGGCCGTCACAGTTTGTATAAGAGCTATAGATTCAAGTCCCTGATCCAGGTTAGGGATTGTGTCGAATAGGTATAAAACTGAGTCTTAAGGTGTGAGTCAGCAACTCATATAGAGGAGCAAACCTTAGAGTCAGTCGAGGGTTCCGACGGAGTTACACTGGCATCTATTAAATGTTTTGATAGAACTGCATTGACCTTGTGGTGTCTTTCCTATATTTATCCTGTTGGCAGTGGCCTATTGTGATTTCTAGTTCTCCTTCTCTGGAGAACCCTTCAGACCCGGATAGCTCAGATTTTGAGAGGACCCTGGATGTTGTTGCTGAGGAGACCCCTATGCCTCCTCCACCAGTTCCTTCCCTTATACGGAGAGACATCCCTGGACCTAGTACTCGTCCCCGCTGGGTACGTAGGTCTGTGTCTGCTGTTAGGGATTTTCCTCCCGGCTGTGGTCCCAGTTCTTCCTCGTCGAGACCTCTGGTTCCTCCTGTAGCCCCTAATGGTACTTTTTCTCCGATCCCTTACCATGTTCACTGAGCGGTGAATACATTTTTTATCAGAGAGCAGAGTCCGGGGTTGGCTGCTCAGCTTGACCAGATACTCGTTGCACCTTTCCAGGGCATTCCTGCCCCTTCCCCTGAGGTGCAGGCCCATGTGCGATCCTTGACCCAGATGGCTGTTGAGAGGGCTAGATCCATTAACCGTTTCATTAGCTCAGAGTTCAGGGATGTGCAGTATCAGGACCTAGTGAACTGGTTAGTGTTTGAGCTAGGTTCTATCGGTGGTAGTGGTTAGACCAGGATTGCAGTAGAGAGATATAGAGCTCAGAGTTGGCTTCCAGGAGTTCTGTAGTTGTTTTCTTTGTATATGTACATTATGTTGTGATAGTTTGTAGTAGGCGGAGGCTGCTATGACAGCCAGTTTTGATATGTATTTGGATGGTTTCTTTTCAGTTGGATTTCAGTTGTACTAGTTGGATTCTTGTTGGATATTATATTGTAGTTGTTTTATTTCATTGTTCAGTTTTTATATAGTTGTGCGTTGTTATTATTGTTGTTACTATTATTGTTGCTTCTGTTGCTGTCATTTATAGATTATGATCATTTACTAGGACGGATCCAATTAAACTGAGGATGAGGATATTGTCTTAGTGGCAACGCTATCATGATGCATATGTATAAATTGCTTGAAGCAATCCATTTTCTTATATATGACTGTTATGTTTCAGGAGATGCCACTAAAGAAGAATTCTCAACCCAATAACGGATCTGCTGGGGATCCCTCCAAGAGTGAATTGATGAATTTATTGTGTCAGCAGTCTACACAGCTGGCCCAACAGCAACAGCAATTCCAGCAGCAGCAATAACAACAACAGCAACAACAGCTCATACAACAACAACAACAACAACAACAACAACAACAACATAAGATGAGGGGGACAAACCAGGTTGTTAGCTTTAAGTCTTTCTAGGCAGTGAAACCCCCAGAGTTTAAAGGAGAGGTAGATCCTGTTGCTGCCAGGATATGGTTGAAGGAAATGGAAAAGGCGTTTGCGCTCACCACGGTGAGTGAGGATTTAAAGACGGATTATGCTAGTTATTTTCTGAAGAATAATTCGAACTATTGGTGGGAATATACGCGAGCATTAAAAGGAGAAGGTCCTGTCCCATGGGCCAGATTCACAGAGCTGTTCTTGGAGAAATACTTTCTGGACTGTCTCCAGAGTCAGATGGAGATGGAGTTTTTGGAGTTGAAGCAATGAGACAGGAGTGTCACGGAGTATGAAGCAAAATTTACGGAGTTGGCCCGTATAGCACCGGAATATATGAGTTCAGAAGCTCAATGAGCAAAGCCGTTTTAACAAGGGTTGAAGCCATAAATAAGGAGTGGAGTTGTAGCTCTACAACTCAAGATATATACTTCGGTAGTTCAGGCTGCCTTAGTGATAAAAAGTGACCAGAGGTTAGTTGCAAAGGAGCAGGGTGAGAAGAAAAGGAAGTTTGAAAGTGGACCTGCTAGGTCAGAATCAGGTATAGCAAGTCGGAAGTTCCAGCATTGGTTTGGAAAGAATAAGAATAAAAAGTTCAGGAGACAAAATTTCCCTCAGGCTAGACCCAGTACCACTTCAGTTAACTCCACCCCGACAAGGCTTAGCAAGCCAGTGATTGATTGTAATACATGTGGGAAGAAGCACAGTGGTCAGTACCGAAAAAAAATTAATTGTTTTAAGTGTAGCCAAAAGGGTCATTATTCTACGGAGTGTAAGTCTGAGACTCAAAGAGTAACCTACTTTAGTTGCGGCAAAGTGGGGCATATTGCTAGGAATTGCAAGTCAGTGACCCGAAGTAGTGTTGGAAGGAGCGTGTCCCAAGGACCAACAACCAGTACTGCTAGAGCTAGAACCTTTAAGATGACCCAGAAATCTCCAGCTCATGATTCCGATGTGGTTGCAGGTACGCTTTCTCTTAATTCCGTACCTGTTAACATTTTATTTGATTCGGGACCGTCCAAATCCTTTATATCTATGAATTGTGTGAATAAAATGTAATTGGTGTTGGAAGACTTAGAGGAACCTTTGACCATAAAAGTGGCTAATAAAGATAAAGTGCCCGTAAACCAATTATATCCTAAATGCTCCATAGATATTTCAGGATATACTTTCCCTGCCGACCTAATACCCTTTGAGATAGGAGACTTTGATGTTATTTTAGGCATAAATTGGTTGTCTCTATATAAGGAAACTATTGACTATAAGAAAAAGAGAGTTTTTATGTATACCCCAAATAATAACAGGATCAGTTATCAAGGACAGAGGCAAAGGTGTGAGGCGTATTTAGCTCATGTGGTGGATATGAAGAAAGAGACCCCTACTTTGGATGAGATTCCCATAGTAAGAGAATTCTCTGACGTCTTCCCAGAAGAGTTACCAGGATTTCCACATGATCAAGGAATAGAGTTTTCCATTGATTTGATACCCGGAGCTGAACCAGTTTCCAAAGCTCCATATAGGATGGCCCCAATGGAAATGAAAGAATTGGCTAAGCAACTTCAGGAACTCTTGGATAAGGGAGTTATTCGACCCAATGTTTCTCCTTGGGGTGCTCCAGTGCTATTCGTAAAGAAGAAGGATGGAAGTATGAGATTATGCATTGACTATAGAGAGCTAAACAAGTTGACAATAAAGAATAAATATCCTTTGCCATGCATCGATGATTTTTTTGATCAGCTTAAGGGGGCATATTTGTAATATCCCATATTTTCAGATATTATTATTATTATTTGAAATTGTTTATGTGAATTTTTGGTGAATTATCTGGTAATTGGAATTTGTTGAAAAGAGTTTTAAAGGAAAAAGAAAGTAAAAAATTTATTTGTGGAATTTGGATTTCTTGTTTCTAGAACTGTAACCTTAAAAGATCTTGGATTAGTTTGGGATCATAGATGCTAAATATCTTCAGCTGGCATTTATTTATTGATTTAACAAGTTATTTTGGATTGAGGTTTCATAGTGACGACCAAATCCTCTGACCCCGGATTTGGGGGCATTACAGGTTGGTATCAGAGCTGAGGTTATAGTAAACTAGAAATGAGAGTGTGTAGGAGTGTGTATAGCTATGTGAGGATGCTTGAGCTCATGTCGAGTTCATGTTGGACTATTGGATATAGTACCAACGAGTTAGTTAAGATAGGCGCATTCGTTCGAGATGGTTGTGTTTAGCTGGATGGAACTCCGGGAAGCTACAAACTTCCATTGTGGAATCTTCCGAGACTACGATTCGACAACGATGAAGATTATCGATATCCTTAGAATATGAAGAAGTGTCGAGAATCGGATGATGAGTCAACCAAAGTGTTCAAATAGAAGATATGTATTAAGACCTTGGCAATACCTTATCTTTTTATAATTTCTTTTGATATCTCTCAAAAAGAGGTATCTGTTAGAGGATATATTCTCTAACACTCGTTTAATCATTTTATGCCAGAATCTTATTTTCTGGATTTCATTTTCTCCCGAAATATCAGCCTTGAAATCTTTTCAGTTTTATTCATTTGATTTTGAATTCCTTTAATATTCTTTTATTCTGACTGAGATGAACAACCCTAACTATAGGGGACACAAGGTATACCTGTCTGTGTGATAGGAGTTGGATGGGATGCCATCACTTGTGTGTGTTGTGACTACAAGAAGGTTAACAACCTTTAGTAGTGTCTTAATTTGGACACGCAACACTAAGTTCATTGATCATATTGATCTCTCAGTTATTCTCTTATTTCAACAATACTTTTTCACAAATTCAGATTTTGGTCCCGTTATGACATGAAATTCTCTTCTATTTGGAATTCATGATTTTATCATCTCAAATATTCGAAGGTATGTCAATCAAGTTGGGCTGAGCTAGCTTGGACAAAGAAAAGTAGGGCTATGTGATGGGATTACCAAGAGCAACAGTGGACTGCGATGCGGTTATAATATCAGTGGCGTATACCGAAGTCAATCTATTTCTTTACTTCTCTCTCTATCTATATCTCTCTCTTTCTTTTCTTTCTCTCTATCTTTCTTTCTATTATTCTTTCTCGCAATCAGAAAAAGTGATTCTATTGAGAAATTGGTCAAAGGGTATGGATGGAATAATGGTGCAAAGTGAAGCTCCCGTGATAACTGTGTGGTATAAGGAATTGCAGTGTTATTGGAAATTTTGAGAAAAGTTACATATTCAAGATTGGAAAGTTGGTTAGAAAACCCTTAGAGCTTTCTTCTGATGATTCCGAGGACAGAATCCTTATACGGGGGATAGATTGTAATATCCAATATTTTCAAATATTATTATTATTATTTGAAATTGTTTATGTGAATTTTTAGTGAATTATCTGGTAATTGGAATTTGTTGAAAAGAGTTTTAAATGAAAAAGAAAGTGAAAAATTTATTTATGGAATTTGGATTTCATGTTTCTAGAACTGCATCCTTAAAAGATCTTGGATTAGTTTGGGGTCATAGATGCTAAATATCTTCCGCTGACATTTATTTATTGATTTAACAAGTTATTTTGGACTGAGGTTTCATAGTGACGACCAAATCCTCTGACCCCGGATTTGGGGGCGTTACAATGTTACTTCTCAAAGATTGATTTAAGGTCTGGCTACCACCAACTGAAGATAAAGCCCGAAGATATTCCCAAGACTGCATTCAGGACAAGGTATGGCCATTACGAGTTCTTAGTGATGTCGTTTGGATTGACAAATGTGCCAGCGGCTTTCATGGACTTAATGAACCGGGTGTATAAGGAATATTTAGATAAGTTTGTTATTGTATTTATTGATGACATCCTTATATATTCAAAGACTCCAGAAGATCATGCGACGCATCTACGGATTGCCCTTCAGAAGTTGAGAGAAAAGCAATTGTATGCAAAGTTCTCTAAGTGTGAATTTTGGCTAACAGAGGTACAGTTTCTTGGAAATGTAGTGAGTAAGGAAGGTATTAAAGTAGACCCAGTAAAGATTGAAGCTGTATCAAAGTGGGAGCAACCGAAGACTCCGACGGAAATAAGAAGTTTTCTTGGATTAGCTGGATATTATCGAAGGTTTGTAAAAGATTTCTCGAAGATTGCATCCCCATAAACAGGTTAACCAGGAAGAATGAGAAGTTCATTTGGACGGAAAAGTTTGAAGAAAGTTTCCAGGAATTGAAAAGGAGGTTAGTGACAGCTCCAGGATTAGCATTGCTAGATGAGACGAGAAACTTTGTGATTTATAGCGACACTTCTTTGAAAGGTTTGGGATGTGTATTAATGCAACATGACAAAGTTATCGCCTATGCCTCTAGACAACTGAAGCCTCATGAGCAAAAATATCCTGTTCATGACCTTGAGTTGGCAGCTATAGTGTTTGCTCTGAAGTTATAGCGTCATTACTTGTATGGGGAGAAGTGCGATATTTATACGTATCATAAGAGCCTAAAGTACATATTCACGCAGAAGGATTTGAACATGAGACAGAGAAGGTGGTTGGAACTGATTAAGGACTATGATTGTTCGATTAATTATCACCCAGGTAAAGCCAATGTGGTGGCTGATGCCTTGAGTAGAAAAAAGAAATTGAATATAGTTCGGATTGCAGACGAACTAGCATGAGACTTAGAAAAGATGGAGATTGAAGTTCGAGTACCAAATGAAAGTCAGGAGCAGCTATATGCAGTTACCTTCCGGCCGGCGTTGATGGAAAAGATCAAAAGGTGTTAAGAAGGAGTTATGGAACAAGAGTTGGATACTTTGACGGGAGAGGAGTTATGTACTCAAAAGGATAACCAAGGTTTGTTTAGATTTTCATCCAAAATTTGGATTCCTAATATAACGGAACTGAAGAATGAAGTATTACACGAAGCGCCCAACTCTAGGTATTCTATCCACCCTGGTAGCACTAAGATGTACCAAGACTTGAAGAGAAACTTTTGATGGCCAGGAATGAAGAAGGATATTGCCAATAGGGTTAGAAAATGTCACGTGTGCCAAACTGTAAAAGCGGAGCATCAACGACCAAGTGGATTGTTACAACCTTTGGAGATTCCCCAATGGAAGTGGGAAGAGATTGCCATGGATTTTGTAGTGAGGTTGCCAAAGACGAGAGCAAATCACATGCTATTTGGGTGATCATTGATAGATTGATCAAGTCAGCGCATTTTCTTCCGATCAATGAAAGATATTCTTTGAAAAATCTAGTTAAGTTATATTTGGATGAGATAGTTACCAAACATGGAGTGCCAATGTCTATAGTGTCAGATCGATACCCGAGATTCAATTCCAGGTTTTAGACCAAATTCCAAGAGTGCCTAGGAATAAAGTTGAATATGAGCACCGCCTATCATCCTCAGATAGACGTTCAAAGTGAGAGAACGATTCAGACCATAGAGGATATATTGAGAGTTTGTGTTTTGGATTTTAAGGGTAATTGGGATGAAGACTTACCTTTGATTGAGTTTTCGTACAACAACAGCTACCATGTCAGTATTAGAATGCCGTCCTACGAAGCTTTGTATGGACGCAAGTGTAGATCACCGTTGTATTGGGATGAAGTAGGAGAGAAGAAAGTATTAGGTCCCGAGTTGGTTCAGCAAACCAGAGATGCAATAGTATTGATTCGGAAAAGGTTAGAAGCAGCACAAGATAGACAGAGAAAGAATGCAGATTTGCATAGGAAGGATATGAACTTCGAGATAAGAGCTCTGGTGTTACTAAAGGTATCACCTTGAAAAGGATTAGTGCGATTTGGTCAGAAAGGAAAACTTAGCCCCATATTTATAGGACCATTTGAAATTTTGAAGAAAGTAGGGAAGGTTGCCTACGAGATAGCGTTACCACCGCAGTGGCAACACATTCACAATATGTTTCACGTATCTATGTTGAAGCCCTATGTTCCTGATTCAAATCAGGTTATAGAGTACGAACCCATTGAGTTTCAGTCAGACTTGTCTTATGTGGAACAACCGATTCAAATCTTAGACCGTAAAGAATGAGTCCTTAGGAATAAATTGATCCCTATAGTGAAAGTCTTGTGGAGAAATCCTCGAGTAGAAGAGTCTACTTGGGAATTAGAGTCAGACATGCTTGATAAATATCCTCATTTATTTAGCTGAGTCAGATTTTGGGGGCAGAATCTTTTTTAAGGGGAAAGGATATAACGACTCGTGTATTTTCTTTTTATTTACAATATTTAAAAGTGTAATAATTGAATAAATAATTAAATAAAATGTGTGTATTGATTTTTGACAGCAGTGTGTTGATTTTTACTAATTATCAATGATTTATTGATATATGGTATAGATTTTTGTGATTTATTATCGAGATATGTGGTTTTGTTATGCTTGTAAAAGTGATTTTATTAAAATTTTAATTCCATAAATATTTGGATTGCCTCTAACATCTGTTTTATAATTTTATAATTTCAATAATTATTTTTGGGATTTTATAAAATTGAGAAATCAATATTTCACTAATTATTTATCTTTAAATGATTTTTTGAGTGTGTTTATTTATAAATTCCATATTTAATCCCAGAATTCTTCAAAAATCATGGAATTCATATTTTACTAAGTTTACAATATTCTTGTCATTTTAAAACTATTTTGGAAATTTTTGGGATTAATTTCACATGCGCGTTGTTTCGTTTAATTATTAAAAAGCGGGTATAAAGTGCGCCTTAAAAATTGTTTTAAAATTTCAAAAATTATGTTTTTATGTACTCCGGGATATTTATGATATTTTAAAACTAATTGGGATTTATTTCGAAATGATTTTAACCGCTCTTTGTTCCGTAAATCCGGGATAAAACGAGATTACAGAACCCGGAAATTGCTGAGATAATAGGGCGACACGTATCACAATTAAGGATACGTGTCTGCAGCTCCTTATTTGGGAAAATAAACACATCACCCCCTCCATTTGTCTCTCCTTCTCAGCTTCGACTGATTTCTTTTTCTTTCTCTCTCAAAATTTCTAGTTCTCTCTCTCTCGATCTTCTTCTCTGTTTCTTTCGTTTCTCCCTCCTTTTTCCTGGGTTCTTGTTCGCCTGATCTCCTCGATTTTCTGGCCTGTTTTTTCAGTGAGCCGCCACTGTACTCCGGTTTGGCTTGGTTCTGTTTTGTTCATTTGGTATGCATATATATATATATATACCTGTATATATGTGTGTGCTCTGTGTATTTGTGTGTGCGTATTAGTGTGACTGTGTGTGTGGCGGCACGTGGCCGCGTGTGGTTACCCGACTACTATGTTATGTTGCTCCGTTGGGTTGCTCAGTTTGGGCTTCTCAGTTGGGCTTTTGGTTTGGGCCTTGTTGGGCCGCCTGTGTGCTGTTGGTTTGGACTGTGCAGATTTTTAATTTTAATTTTTAATTCTTTTATTTCAGGGAATTATTGAGTAATATTCGTGATAAAAATGAATTTATGCGGGAAAATTTTAGTAATTAATCGGCGAAATTTTTGGTTAGAATCCGAATTATCGGGTACCCCGAGAATTTTGTCGCCGTACCGCGATGACTCGTTAGAGCAGACGGTGGACGGTGATGCCGTTGTTCCGAGTCCTAATTTTTATAAATAAATAAAAAGATTTGTAAAAAATATTTTCAAAAATAAATCGTATATTGGAATTGTACGTAAATAAATACGTAATTTTGGAATTGGTGTTGTGACGAAACTTGTGGATTATTGTGATTGTTGACGTCGATTGTAATCGACGGGTAGGCTTATAAACAAAAGAGTTACTGCCAAAATTTTCTAAAAATTTACTTTAAAAATGTACTTATTTATATTCTACGTGTTACCCATATTTGTGTTCGGATTACGTGATTACGTGATTGCGTGTATAATTGCTATACGAGTCGAGTTATCAGATTGGGTTATTAGGATTTGAGGATATCAAGCATGTCGATATAACTGATTAGGGTATTCGGTATTTGTAGATCCCAGTCGAGTCTCACCAGGACCGAAGTCAGCATAAAAGCTACTTAGAATTTCCGAAAGCGTTGCAAGACAAGTACCCCTGACCATTCTTTTATGGTTCAGTACGTATGAATAACTAATGTTTTAATCTCGTAATGGAACAGAAACGTTTTAAGTTACGTATCCCTGTAGTTATAAATCATTGTTTTAAATCTATTTTGGGGAAAGTAACTTCGAAAGGTACCTATCTCGAATGAAATTATTTGCGAACTAGATTTTTATATGTGTGCTGTTAAAATGAATGATTTTGAAATGAGATAGGTACAAGTGTTTTGAAAACTGGATAAAACGATCAGATATGGGATACATAGGGACCAGAGTAGGCCAATTGAGGTGGCGTAAGAGGCTAATTCGGTTGCGCGCAAATTATAACCGATTAGTCCAACAAGTCAGAGACCTAGCTAGTTTCTGAGTTCCGGAACAGGTAAATGGGATGGCAGTTAGAGCCGTCTGGTGTTAATAGCCTGATCAGCTGTCTTCACATATCCGTTACGTATCCGATTTGGCTTTGTGATTCTCGTGAGGGTATAAGTACTTGATACAATGGTTTTATAAATGTGAATAGCATCCTAAAATTGGACTCTGGTACTTACACAACACACTACTACGTTATTTTGTAAAAGCATGCTAGTCATTGATATCCAGTTATCTCAGCTTTTCATTATATAACGTTGTTCACATGATTACAGCTATGTTCCTATCATTGTTTACGTTACTGTTTTTATCTTGTTATTCATATGTTGGTACCGCTGAACGATTATGCTCATCCTTTCAACCTGTTATGTATATATGTCGTAGATGTCTAGAAGACCAGTCAGACAGACCCGTGTTCCCGCCCCTTCAGGACCCGGCTCCTCAGAGGTAGTGTATATCAGGCCACATGCGGTCTGATGAGTTGCTGAATAAAGCTAGAGTGTGTCAGACTTTTGAATAAATGGGTTGTAATAATGTGAACCTGAATTATACTTGAACCTGGATCGGATCTTGGTTCGGGGTCGAATTAGCATATAATAATAATAATCTTGTTGT
Source organism: Apium graveolens (assembly GCF_009905375.1). Taxonomy (NCBI): domain Eukaryota; kingdom Viridiplantae; phylum Streptophyta; class Magnoliopsida; order Apiales; family Apiaceae; genus Apium; species Apium graveolens. Next base: position 266,442,499 of record NC_133652.1, on the reverse strand, counting down.
TTATATTTATGGTGTTGGTGTTGAGTGACGTCAACTCCTGACCCCGGGGTTGAGGCCGTCACAATAATAGTGCTAAACAATTGTCTACATATTGTTACACGAAAATTGTTCTCGACAGAATCGCGTCCTATATTTATATATAATATAATTATAAGAGTGAAGTGCATGTTGTGTTTTTTTACTTTACTCTGGACATCACTCGCAATACTATTATTTAAGGGTTTGTCTAGTGTGTGCCCATGGGCACATACTAAGCACTAAAATTTATAATTTTGGTACATTTTGATTAGTATGGTTGTTGCAAATGTTGGGGCGTCTACCATTATAAAAAAGTGTAAGCCAATCAAAACAAGTTAAATTTATAAAATTTTGTTCTTAGCATGTGCCCATTGGCATACCAAATAAAAACTGTGGTGTGCTCGTGGGCACAAAATAAGCACAAACTTCTACAATTTTGACTTGTTTTGATTGACCAATATTTTTTAATAGGGTGGACCCTTCTGCATTCACAACAATCCTACCAATCAAAACAATCACACCAATCAAAACACTACAAACTTATAAGTTTTAGTGTTTAGCAAGTGCTCAGGAGTACACACGAGACAAACTCAATTAAATTACATACATGTACATAGAATACACTTAATACGCAAGTTTCACTTTCTTGCGTAAATTGGATTCATTTTTGTAACTTTATACACATACATATATGTTTGTAATTATATACACATATTTTCATTTTCTCCTCTCAAATTATATTTTTTTTTGTGTACTTTCTTCTGGTTGTTAACATAATTTTCAAATACAAACTCTATTATAACAAATGACTTGATAATATATGATTAGGAGAACAATTTAACTAAATAAGATAAAATTTGAAATGAGTTTAATCGAAAATCCTAATTATGCTTTAAAATATTATACATATATACTATATTATAATAAACGAAACATTAAAAGTTTGGTAGTTGGTCGGTCGGTAGTTACTGAAATTACTTAATTAGCCTTACTTAATTATTTTAATTCTAATTATTGAGTCGATCAATTCTAATTATAATTGATATTAAAGTCAACTTTCTCTATTGTTTTACCAATTTCAATTCTATTTTATATTGAACTCTATATCATTATAATTTATATTAAATTCAACTTTTTCTACCAATTTAAATTTTAATTTATATCGAATTCTGTATTATTCTAATTTGCTATTTCGAGCTAAATTAAATTTAAGCAAACTAAATATAATTATTAAGATTTAATTGATATAATGTGACTCCGGCTAAAAAGAAATAATAATACTATCAATTCTTCTAAAAAAATATATTAATGAATTTGGATAAACAAAATAACATATTTTATTTATTCAGCATAAAAAAATACATTATACAATTGATTCAGATTAACACAAAACTAAAATAAAAATACAATTTGACCAACAAAAATAAAATCATATATTCTAATTATTCAGTCTAAATCAAAATTATCTTATTGATCCAGATTTTAAAAAAAATTAAATTAAAAATAATTAGTTTTATTTGGTCGGTGTATTGGGCATCGGGCAAAAATAGAATAATGTAAACCACTTATCCGAGATAAATCAAATTAATATTAAATTATGTATAATTCGTATCCTATTGATGTGAACTAAAAAATCAAATTTTAGTTAACACATAAAAATTATTTTTAATAAATACACATAGAATTATTAATAAAACTATATCGTTCAATCGGTAACATTGTCTTTTTTAAATATCTTTTATAGAGTTATAATTAATCGATTAAGTAATCGCCATGCTAAAATAATATTTTTTAAGATCCCAACATAATAGAGACATTATATTTTTACCCTCAATAAATTAATAATTTTATTATAATAATATTTACTCCCCTACCAATGCAATGCTATCACTTTAAATAAGTTTAAATGTTATAAAAAGTTATGAACAAATACGTTTACTAATATAATTATTATGAAGTAATAATATTTAAAATTTTAAATGAAAAAAATTTAGAATTGAATTCCAAATATTTTTCAAAAATTATATAATATTAAAAAAATCTTGATCATCCGTGCATCGCACGGATTTTAACAGGAATTCATGAATTTTGGTTAAGTTTTGATAAAGAGACATATGTACCCATTCAAATTCATTTATTCGTTAAGGTAGTTGCCCAACAATAGACGACAATATCAAGTGTAACGGGTGTACATGTGTATTGCAAGCGATTTTTTTCAAAGAGTAATATTATAAGTGATGTCTTGGTAAAAATGTAAGTATACAAAAAATAGTTCATTTTTATTATAATTATGTAAAATATTACATAAATTTTGTTTTTTTTTATTTTTATTATTAGGATAAATCCGTAACCATTAATAAATTATTTAAATTATTTTGGGATTGTTGTTAAAAACTGATGTGGTTTTAGAAAAAATGTTCTTGTAAAAATCAGATAATTATTTGATAATTTTTTTAATAAGTTTATATTTTAATATAAAAAATTAAAAATAATAATATTTTTGATAAAATTAGATGATGAAATCACCCTGCTTCTGTGACAGCTAAAAACAGTTTTTCTAAAAACTCCAGGACTTATAGTTTTAACTGCAGCAAAAAAGCTGCTGTTGCCGAGCAATACAAACGTAATTGATTCGGCAACAGTTCTTTTTGCTGTCATCATATTCAGTTTTTTTGGCTGCAGCCCAGATCTTTTGAACCTTCAGGTAATCTTTCTTCCTCCCACAACTTATTGCTGCTATACACATACATTTATGTATGTGTGTGGGTATTTTCATTTTTATTTTTTGCTAAATTTTAAGTATTTTTTTTCTTGGTTTATAAAACTGTATAATTCAGCATGGATAATTATCAAGATTTCAATGCTTATCATTTGATCAATAAATAAATAGTTGCAACTTGCCATTTTTACCCTCATATTCTAAAAGATTTCAAGAATGTTCAAGAAAATTAAACATCCCATTATTAATTAGGTATGAAACCTAGGCCTTTGCCAAAGCCATCAAATTTGAACTTGATGCGAAGAAGAATGTATATGATTTAATCAAACCCCCGAAATAACCGATTACTAGTTCTAGTTCTCGTCTTTTAGCTAATTAGATAGAGAAGCTAGTTGTTTATTTAAAGGTAGATAGAGGCTCTTGAATTGTTTGAAATTATAAAATATGGGGGTGATCATGATGATTCAGGTGGAACTACTTACGAGGTGAATGATTTTTTTATTAAGATCGATTAGAGGGATTTTAATTTAAATGATCAGGATTCAGGAGTGAGTTTAAGCCGGATAATATTTGAAAAATTGGATGTTGTTGATGCTTGTGAATGGAGTATGTTGACTGATAGGGATTGTCTCATTGATGAAATGTCAGAGAGAAACGTGGTTTTATTGAAACTCGGTGCAATGCACTATGCTTATGATTTAATTATGGGGTAGAGAAGGGCATCTGGATGAAGCATTTTCCTTTAGAATATAAGTGACTGCCATTTTAAGCCTTCTGTAAGCAGGTTGTAGGTTTAACAAGAATTTGGTTCTTGGGAAATTAGCAGCTGTGAAAATTTGTGATATGGAAACAGAGAAGCTTAGTAAGAGCAACTCCAATGGTACAACACCATTAGTTAACAAATCTATGCGGCATCCACATGTCATCTATGCGGCATACTTAAAGAATATGTAAAAATATTAGCACTCCAATCATGTATCCCTTAGTAAAAAAGATAGAAAATCATCTAGACAAACTGACACTAGAGATCTCAAAACGTGGCTATGCCCTTGAAAGGAACACTGTGCTTAGTTATGTGGATAAACAAGAAGGGCGGTAACTGTCGTATCATAGTGAAGAACTGGCAGTTTTTTGGACTGTTAAACACTCAGGACTCAACACAGTTGCATCTTGTGCAGAATCACTGGATTGGCAACAACTGTCACAATGCAGTAAAAGTAATAGCGATGGAATTGTTCCTGTGGTGATTATTAGTAAAGAGTATAATTTTGACTTCTTAGAATGTGTTCTTCTACTCCTAGTTCGATCCATAAAGTCTTTTGTATGCATATTCACATTGCTTCTTACATGATTATATAAAGAACAAGATCTCTATAAAACATATTTCTTTGAAGTTGGATGGCTTCTTTCTTCAAAATATGTACCATAACTTAGTCTAAAATTGTACTTTCCCTTCTTGGTTATATTTTTCAATTCTGTTCCTACTTTATATACATCAAAGTTCTCTCTGTGTTCATCTGCTCGTTGAGGACAATAGCCATGAACAGTGTTGCAGCAGAAGATAGCCAGGTGTCCGCTGTAATTCTTGATTTAGATGGTACCCTTTTGAACACAGGTCTTTTCACATATACACATTTGTTTGTGATTAGAGCTACTATACATAATTAGATAAATCTTTACTCTTTGTTATGTTGTGTTTGTGAAGTGCAGAGCAACTTACAAAGGAAGTTTTGAAAGATCTTTTGGCAAGATATGGGAAAGTGGTGGATGAGGAAAAGGCTAGGATGATATTGGGGATGTCCATTGAACATTCAAGGCATGCTATTATCAAAGACTATGATCTTCCAATCACAGCTGAAAAGTTTATCCAAGAAATAAGGCCAATGTATCAACAGAAGTATGTGTTTGATTTCTATTTCTGTTCCTTTCTAGAAACATACTATAGTATATACATAATAATGCATAATTGATGTTTTCACCCTTCGAGGAATGAAATTTATGCATGTACTTGTAACTTTTTTTTCCTTTCATCTAGGTGGCTACTTGCTCAGCCACTTCCTGGAGCTGATCGTCTCATCAAACATCTGCATCGTCACAAAGTGCCTTTTGCTCTTGCGTCAAACTCTAGGACTGTAAGCGTGGAATCTAAAATCTCGAACCAACCAGGTTTTTTATTCTTTTTCATTCTCTTTTTATCTTTGTTATTAAGTATTAATTATTATAGTCTTTGTGGTTTTATTTTGAGGGGCCTAAAGTATGTGATTTAAGAACCATGGTGTCACTGGAAAATTCTGTATGTGGATATAAGAAATAACATACTTGAAATTAAAAAAATCTATGACCAATCATATATGGCATGACAATTTGCTAACACAAAAAAAATATTTAAAAATGAAATGATTAAAATGACCTTGTAAGGTTTAAGAATACAGACATTAAGATATTTATTTCTTCTCTATCGAGAAGTAAAAGATATGAGTAATGCGTGTGTGCAATCCCATGTGTTTTCGTGTTCATGTATATTTGGCTTATCATTTTCTGTTACTTATTATATAGGTTGGAAAAATTACTTTTTGATTCTTCTTGGAAGTGACCAGGTCAAATCAGGGAAACCTGCTCCAGATATGTAAGAGGCTCCAGGCATTTTGCTTTAGTACTTTATTGCGCATTGTACTTAGAGAGATTATGTATCATTTTTTCCCTTCCTTTTCTCGTGTTTGGCATTATTCATTACCTTAATTAGTCTAGCTGGTGAGCGTGCAACTGATCTGCCAATTTTTTGGTGAAAAAATGTTACTAGGGAATCCCTGTGATCTCCCAAAACTGACTCGAGTAAGCGAATGCAATATATCGTGTTTTGTTTTTATCCTGAGAGTGCTTTCATTAGAATAGGGATATTTAAGTAACGATGAACTGCTAATTATCTTTCTACGCACCAATCAAAGATTTTCTTTTTTAATACCAAATGAATCTCATTAATATATGCTGTAATATACTAATCCGGTCTGTGAATCATATAATTGGACATCAGATTTCTGGAAGCTGCAAAGAGAATGAGCGTCGACGCAACTCGTTGCTTGGTGGTAGAAGATTCCCTGTGAGTTGCTTGCACATGTCTTTTGTAGTCTTGTAGCTTTTTAAGTAGTCTGCAATGTTTAATCTCTAGATTATCTCTTGCTGGTAATATTTTAGAGGGAACTAGTGTACCTTGTAACTATCAAAGGGAATTATTCTATGTTTTCAGTGGGGAATTTTGCTTCCTCTATCATTTAATCTCTTGCCGTTTTTTCCTCCTGCATACCAATTTTACTTGCAATGTTTTAATGATAAATTTTGAATCAAGAGCGTACTTGCCTTATATTAGTTTGGTTGATAGTTACAACATTTTTTGTCATTTAAGTGTTATACCTCATAACTCTAGACATATCAGCATAGGTGTTCAAGCAGCAAAGGCTGCTCGAATGAAGGTGGTGGCCATTCCCTCGCTCCAAATTGAATATGATCAATTTTCTGTCGCTGATATGGTACTTCATTCTCTTCTGGAATTGCGGCCTGAGCTGTGGGGTCTACCATCCTTTGAAGACTGTAAGTTTCCTAGCCAACTAATTTACTTAATATGCTTGATTTTCCATTTATCAGTCTATCAATCTGTTCTAAATTTATTGTGTGCAGGGGTAAACGATGCCCTGCCAATTGAACCAATATATATGAAGGGTTTATACAGAAATGGACTTCTGCACGAACTAACAGGTTTTTACCGTATGTTTCAGTTTTATTTTGAAGTGCCAAGATTTTAAAGTTTTATTGTGTTGCTTCCAATTAATTCATGTCATTTAGAGGTTTGATATTGGTACTAAGCATACACAGATAATGTGCATCACTTAAGTATCACACAAGCACCAGATACTATATGCCATGACCAGTTTCACGTAATCCAAGGCATTTTTTCTTTAGAATTTTTTCTTGCAATTTATGTTTAGAGAACTTTTGAGTTCGTAAATATGAATCTTCTTATTGTTCAGATTTTGAACATTATCTTTTTGTACAAGAGTTCTGATTAATGTTACCTTGATTAGGTGAGGGATTGTCAGTTCTTCCTGATCAGGTTGCAGGAATTTACTTTGGCTGGGCAAAAATTGAATCTCCGGTGATATTCAAGATTTTGATAAGAATCAGTTGGAACGTTGTTGATGGCGGTTCTATTAAAAAAATCATTGTCAGTAATTGTCGCAAAACACTTTTGCCTCTTATTTCTTTTGAATATTCTTAGACATCCCAGTAGAATTATCAACTGTCAATTAAGTAAACTTCCCATTCACGATAAATTTCACTGGCAGTTAAATTCTCATTATTTTTCTATGTGAAAGTATGTACACTGCACATCATTTAAGGAAAACACTTGTTGTGGATATAAGCAGACTGACATGCACTAGAACGGAAGGGAATAAACCTGACCAATTTAGTCATGTAGATGTGCAAGACTTGGGATTTGTGGCGACCATCATACATGTTCCATTCAGTTAATGTAATGTTAAAAATTTAATGATGAAATCGGGTGCCTCTTTTCAGCATGTTTCCACAGTTGAAGGCAATGAGCAAGTACACGATCAAAGGATGCTAATATCACTGGTTGGCTTCATTAGAGGACTGTCTAGTAAGGTAATTAAACATAAAGTAAATTGTTGATGATTGCAGCACGTGGAAGAAAACCACTAATTTTTTCTTTATCAACTTCTGGAGCCTATAATACAAGAATAGTGATTCATAGCGAACTATGTGCACTTTTGAAATTATGGAATTGTTAATCTAAACTGCAAGTCTGCAATGTGAGTTGGACAGGGAAATATGTTGGACGGCAAAGAGATGGTGGAAGAAGATAAAATCACTGCCAGGACCGCGTTGGATTCATTGGCTTTCACCAATCATTCATGCATTCCACTATTTTCTCAAGTGGCCTTCACCGATTAAGTTTTATGTGAAAACTTATTGATGCTGTGAGCTTAGCTTTTCATTAAACTGCCAATAATCTTGCATTCATTGAAGTGTATATCTGGTGGGGGCTTGAATCCGAGCATCTTGATTGCCAACATTTTGTTGGATGTGAAGTATATATAGATCTATTAAGGGATACTGTAGCAAGGAATAAGTATGAAGGGGTAATATAGACTTTTGCTATTACGGGATAATATAATAAGAAATAAGTATGTAAGGGGTAGTATAGACTTTTTATATTTCTGAGGAGTTCGTTCTTGAGCTCCAGTTCCTTCCTCATTTCTTCGTTGTCTTTGTTAGTGACCAATGCATATAGCCCAATCACAGCAGCGGCTGTCCCGACTTGTCACCCAAGCTTAGTCTTCAAATCTTCTACTAAACAACCTCAAAATATTCCTTTTTTGTAGACCCCATAGACTCGGGTACCCCTCGCTCAAGATGCAGCCCTCTTCCTCGCCCGATACTTATAATAGTCGGCCTTCCCAACCAAACCTGTAAATGGCTTGGAGTTGATCTTGAATTTGGACATCCAACTTGATCTTGAGTTTGGACATCTAGGTAGACATTGGCACATTGCTTATATTACCCCTTTCAACGTATCTAAGCAATGTCTAGTTGGATGTCCAACCTCAAGATCAACTCCAAGCCGTTTACATGTTTGGTTGGGACAGCCAATTGTTACAAGTATCGGGGAGGAAGAGGGCTGCATCTTGGTGCATCTTGGGTAAGGGGTACCCGACCGAGTCTATGGTGTCTTAAAAAAAGAATATTTCAAGATCGTTTAACAGAAGATCTGAAGACTAAGCTCGGGTAGCAAGTCGGGACAGTCGCTGCTGTGACAGAGCTATATGCGTTGGTCACTAACAAAGACAGCGAAGGAATGGCAAGGAATTGGAGTTCAAGAACGAACAACTTATAAATAAACAAAAAGTCTATATTACCCCTGACATACTTATTCATTACTACATTATCCCTTTATAAGATCAAACTCCTAGAATTAGTTAAGTTTGTTTCTTGTTAAATTCTACAACATTGGTTTGTAACTAATCATGGAACTCGTCAACTTTGTACCAACGATCTTAGTTATAAAAATGTTAGAGTATCTCCAACAACCTCTTTAAACAAGTTCTTAAGGGGAAAATAAAGAGCATTAATAAAATTGGAGCTCCAAGAGATTCGTAGAGGCTCTTTAAAATATTAAGAACCTCATTCCTTTCCTCTCTTTTAAGAGCCAACAACTTCTCTTAACTTATATTTTATTATAAAGTAATACAATCACCCACTTTCTCTTTATACTTTGTAGTGTACTCCTATTAAATAAAAATATTAAAATATTATTTAAAGATTGGATATAAAGACTTTTATTGGAGGTGAATGTATATTATATTGTTAAGAGTCAATATTTTAATATATTTGAAGAGTGATTTAAGAGACACTTGAAGATGCTTTTACACAATACTGACATTGGCCATTTCATATATATAAAAGATAATAATTATGTTCACTTATTAGTTCCCACGTACCATGTGCTCGTTTGAGAAATTTTAAAATAAGTAACTTATAACTTAAAATTAATAAGTGGTTTAAAAGTGATAAGTAAATGAATACTTATACGTTATATAATTGTTTGATTAATTTTATTTATAAGTCCGAATTTTTTTAACTTAAATGAACTAAAATAAATAATTTTTAAATATAATTATCTTAATTCATGACTTTTAAATTAATTTAACATTTAAAAACATATACTTAAAAACTAAAATTAATAAAAAAGTGAAAAATCAAAATAACTTGAGAAAAAGTACGTCGTTACTAACATTTAACTTATCAGCTTATAAGTTATAAGTTATAAATTTATAAATTGGGTCAAAAAACAGTTCAAGATAAATACCTGCGGGCTTATAAGTTATGTGTAACTTATATGTCCGCACACAAAATGGCCCAATATATCCATCAGTACCTGCATTGTAGCTAGTATTCTCCAGGGGGTGGCAATGACCGACATAACCCACAATCCGATGTAATTAATCACAATTATTTACCTAAAATTTGGAAATGAAACAATATCTTTTATTAAAATTTTGCTTTCAAACTTGTATGTTTTATCAATAAAAAATTTCATTATGTTTTATTGTTGTGAACAAACATAAAATTTACATTATTGTCGAATAAAAAAATATTCACTTCAACGATTCACCTTGTTTGTTACAGAATTAATTCAAATTTGGGCAAAATTACTAAGGTTATGAAATATCAAACATGACACAAGCCTGATCCCAAACCGATTTGATTCGCGACATGATTGTTTGAGACAAAACTTAAAGTGACAAAAAAAATGACCTGATCAGTCCTAGAGATAAAATAGGTGCCTTGAAATGTTCTTCTACCTCTATAAAAGTTGGTAGACATTTAAGTTTACAAAGTCTGTGGAATGGAAATGCTAGAAAATTAGACTCGACTGAGAAACAAAAAGCAAGACCCACCTAAACCATTTTTTATAGGAGGATACTGGCATTCCGGATTTGATCTATTATAAATGTATCCATTACATGTGCATCTAGAGGTCTGAACTTGATTTCAAGATATAAAACTACACTGAATATATACAGATATACCCTCTCTCTAAATTACATGTTAGATGACTTGCAGAATTATGTTCTAACTACATTGTCTGCGCATCAGTCTCAGAATCAGAGGAAAGATAAACATCGTCACATGCATCAACTGAAATATTATCCCTGTAACCTTCAACTTGGGATGCTGAATCAACTTGGGATGCTGATTCTGCAGCATTAGTTATTCCAAGCTCAAATTTCCGGCGCTTTTCAACTGCTGCCTGAACCCTTTTATCAAATTCTGTGTCTGGCTCCAGCATGTACCGAAGCTTAAAATTTAGACGATTTTCTACCATAATCTTGTGCCTAGGGATTATTCGGCCTTCAAGTGAATAGCTGAAAAACCTGGTTATGTGAATATTATTGTCAGTATCAGCTGTTTATGTAGGCATGTACCTGTATTTTAATTTAGTTAGCAACACTTGAGGTGCTTCAGAATATTTTAAATTTGGGATAATTTTGTATACATGATACTGTGATATTTTATAAAGTAAAGAGTCCAAAAGGAAAATCAGAATTTGATGGTAGGTACCTAGGAAATTCGATTAGATCTTTTAAAGGGCGGACCATTGTTCTTCGCAAGTATTGGTACTTGGGACGAAGGACATCTGTGTTGTAACGGAGTAGCATGGGGAAATCGGCTATCATCTCACCCAATACGTTAACTCTAATTCCAAGAGACAGGAAGTATTTCACATTAGGATCCAGCTTCTTTGAAATGCTACATCCCAAAAGCTCAGGCCCTAAAGCAATCACCTTTCCAATGTCTTTTTGGGTTACTCCAGCTTTTGTCAATAAGAATATCACCTGTTGAAGCTCTTCCTTTTTTAGATAATATAAAAAGTGAAACGGGGAACAAACTAGAAGTAAACCGTAAACGACAAACAGAACAATAAGCGTGACGGAACAAAAAGAGTTACGAACCACTGGACGAATTTTCTTGTATAGGCTATAGGTTAGTAAATGAGGGAACTTGACAAGTACATTGCCAATGGCATCAGCTTGAACTCCTATATCCCTCAAAAATTGTACCTGTACAGAGAAAAGATGCATTGCATCAGTTTCATCCCTATAAAGCTTACAAGTGAAAAACTGAACATATTACAGTTCTTCCTTTGGCTTATCCTCCTGGAATATAAATCTACAAAATAGAGTGAGCAAAAGTAAAACTGAAAGAAATCACTTTTTTAAACATTAACAAATTTTAGAATGACATAAAATCATCCCATTTAATTAGCCTAAAAATTAAAGGAAGTTCGAAGAAAATTAGAAAAGAAAAAGAGATAATGCTACATTTAGCATATATTCTTATTTTTTACATTTAAGTTAACAACATACCTTTGGGACAATGTTGCTTTCCAAGTCAGTGCAGAAAAGTATTGGTTTTGTTGTAAGAATTCTTTTCATGCCATCTCGTGAAACCCCATGGTAATATAGGTACTTCACCAGAGGCTTCCATCTTTCTTCAATGCTACAACCCATCAAATGTGGCTTAAATGCAAGTAATCTGCCAACTTCTTCACTACTGAGACCAAACTCCTTCAAGTAAGCAACCTGAAAGATAAAAGTTGGGTAACATCCGCATCATTCCAGGGTCAAACTCAAGCATAAGTTGCTGTATTATCACTTAGCAGCAATGACAAGAATTGGGTGACTTTTGCATCATTTACATGGTCACGAATTAGATGCTGTATTATCACGTGGCAGCAATGTGCACAACCAGGAAACTAAATTTATCTTGAAAAGAGTGCCAAGGAATTGCCACTGGTATTTGATAGTATTTAGGAGCAAAAATATAATGCAATAAGGTCGTACTACTATTACTAAGTTACCTTTTGGTTCATCTCCTCGAGAGATAAGTACCCAAGTACTTTGGGAAAGTCGTAAACCATGGTTCCAAAATCATGTTCATTCATTCCCATATCCAAATAGAATTCTGACCTAATCTTCACTTCTTCCATGCTCATACACAGCAATTCAGGACACCGACTCATCACATAGCCCATCCAAATTCTCCTAACCCCATTACTCTCTAAGTAGTCAACAATCTCATCCAGTTCTTCTGTGCTTCGCTCCAATATATCTTCTCCTGCTCTCACCATCACAATTCCAATGCTTCTTCCTTTCACATGAATTGTCTTGAGCCACTCAGCAGTTCGTCTAATGGAATAAAGATTTCCTTTTGACTTGCATATGAGTTTCCCAATACTTGGATATGGCAGCTCATTATGTTTCAACCACCTAATATAATTCATTTCACATAATTACAAACAATACCGTGTACTTTTCTTATCTAGACCAAGTAGAAATTAGCTACAACTACAAATATATCCCAAATATCTTTCCTCACTTTTTAATTTTACAGAAAAGGAATGAAGTTTCTTAATATCATACAAAATTTATCGACAAATTCGCATAAATAGGCAAATCCAAAGGAAGGCTACATATATTAAACAATAACAAATCACTATATAACGCAAAAGTACTAAATTTAACTCAATTTTAGTGAATGTACCTAATGAGGGGCACAACACCAGAGCTATCTAAAACATCCTTAACCCGAAAATTAAACGAAGAACCCGAAAACTCAGGCAAACTCTTGAAAGAAGCAGCTTGAATCATAACAAAGTCCACAAAATCAGGAATCCTAGAAGCCAAATTCTTAGCATAAGTAATCCCAAACTTTCCCTTAATCATAGCCTCAACAAAAATCTCCACAATCAAATTCCTCCTAATCTCAAGTGCCTTGATCAACATTTCTTGATCCAGCCCATCCCCATCATCCTCACCATCCTTCAAAACTCTTCGTATCGGCGAAAGAGAAGAAGAAGCATCCACATCCACATTATCATCCACATTGGGATAAATAGAACCAGGGAATTGAGGGGTTCTTTTTCTAGCTAATGAGAATTGAAGGAGCTCTTTTTGGGGCTTTTTTTCTTGATGGGGTGGGTTAAAAGAGGGTTCTTGAAGGGGGTTTAAGTGGTGAATGAGGAGATGGGTTGATCTGGAATTGTGTGTACGGTGGTTTGGGGGTGGAGTTGAGGTGGGGTTGGGGTGGTTGTTGGTGGTGGAAGAGGAGAGACAGAAGAAGAGATGGGTGGGTTTGATGGTGGTGGATGAAGAAGGATAGTAACAATGGAGGTTGTATTGTGGTTGAGATGATAATATCATCCTTCTCTTCAACTCAGATAGACTCAGACAAGAGTGTCTATGCGTGCGACTATAACTAATATTTACACTACATTGGCGCCAGCATTTTATTTTATTATCCCCTCATAAATTTGATAAATAAATAATGAATAAAAGGTAAATAAAATATCAATAAATGATACAAATTATTATTCCTATTTTATATCATGATAATTATTATTTTAATTAATTAATTAATTAAAATACGGGTTTAAATTGATGGGGAAAAAAAACAGGACGAATAGAGTAGATAGATTAGTGAATTTAAACCAATTTAAGCCTTATTTTTGGTTACATTGTTGCAAATTAGTTGTTTGAAAAAAAAACCATCTTATTTTTGTACCAACAATTTTGGATAGAATCACAAGCTAATAATATATTTTAAATAAATGGAAAAACATTACTCACATACTCAAGCTAATAATATATTTTAAATAAATAGAAAAAGATTACCTACGTACTTAAATTTGAGCACGAAAATTAAGAAAAATTATGAATTAGTAGTAAAAATTAAAAAAAAAGGTGATTAATTGGTGGTGTATAAAATTGATATAGTGAAGTAAAGTAGTGGATATGATTAATTTTTATATTATAATTTTTTTATTATTTTAGAAAACTTTTGAAAGTAAAGAAACGAGGAATGAAGCGAATATTATATAAGTGAGAATAGAATTTAAAGGTGTAGGAGGTAATGGTCCTTTATATAAGTGAAAAATAGTTTCCTTTAATTTAGTCTATTTGAAGAGGCCATGTTGGTTTTTCAGGTGAAATTGATTACATGGTGTTCTTCCGGTTTCTTCTTTACTTGTACACTTCTCTTTATTTTCTTTGATTTTGCATGGTAAGAACAAAACACAATTTGGGCTTTCATTTTTATTTCATCACCAAACTTGGGCTATAAATGTTGAAAATGGCCACGGTAAACTAGACACGGTCAGTTTCAAATTCCAGAACCTGTCGGAGGGTGGACCTTCAAGCAAAAAGATCAGATAAGCGCGAGGCTCAAAATTAAACTTAGCAATTTTGGGTAAGACAGTTCAAATCTGCCCTTTTGTGTAGTTCTTCTCCTCCTAAAGGGTAAAACCAAAACCATTTCAATTTACAATTTTCACAAGAGAACCAGCAAATAATATCAGTTGCGGAAAACTAATCACTATCTTTCATCCCCCCCCCCCCTTGCCCCCTATATCTTGCAGTACCAAGTCTGTGTCCCGGTATCATCTCACACAAACTTGTATACATATTTTACTCTAGTTCTCTGTGCATCTTTCTGAAAATCTGGAGTAAAATATTAGCAAAATTGGACTCTTTTGCAGCCCTCTGGTCTTTCAAGCAAGGCACTCAAATGGGGAGCCTGCTATGTTATTAACAAAGAATCAAGAAGAATCAACCCTCCATTCTAATTATTGCCTCTCCACCCCTTCCTCATTTAATGGTTCTGGGAATATATCCCTCGACTGTTGTCTTCTATTTGAGGATGAATGATCACCACCATTATTCTGACTTCCCTGAGAACCTGAAGTTCCGGAGTGTTTAGAGTGTTTGAAGCTACTTGCGCCTTCCATTTTATTTGATGAAGCTGCTGCTGGAACTGCTGTTGCCGCATCAGATGAGCTACGCCAGCTACCAAAAACAGCAGCATTCCAAGATCCTCTGGACGAAGTAGTTCTCAACCTTGCAGAGCCAGTGCTCTCTTCTCTTACTACCTTTAATGGATTTTCCAATGCTTTAAGGATATACCTCATAAGGGGCCGCCTTGCAGGTTTTGGATTAAGGCAAGACCGGGCAACAATAGCCATAGCCCATACTTCTTCCAATAAATCCTCGTCCACGATCAAAGACGGGTCAATAATATTTGTCACGAGTTCCTTGTCATATATGCTGATGTAGGGCAGTGTACCTTCCAACCACTCCTTCATGGTTCCGTCACTAGATGCACTAATTCCCAACTTTCCAGTTACCAGCTCAAGTAATACTTTCCCAAAGCAGTATACGTCATAGGCACAGGTTGCAGCAGGTGTCCCTGAGAATTTCCACATACGAAGTGTTTAGACAAGTGTTTCAAATAGTTAGATTCTTGCTCTTCTAAAAATTAACTCGGGATACCTATACTGGAACAATATATAACAACCCATTTGGGACAAGAAATTTGGAACAGATCATTGTGTAATATAAAGGAACACTCTAATCTAAGTATCACCAACCACTCAGTACTTTTGGGAAGGAAGAAAGTATGTAATGCAATATCTAATTTTTAATACTGGACTTTTCTTGTGGAAGTAGCATTAGCTTACAGTAAGATCATTGAGCTTTATGTTTACTAAGAATGATCAGTATTTCATGTTCAGTAGAAATCACTTGGTTGTTGGTTATAGTAATGCCTCTAGGGGAGAAGACTCTACAAAACAAGAAATTCTTGGTACTGAGGAGGTTCCTCGGTATGACGAATTGTATTCGCAAAACACTGTTATATATTTGTTCACTTTTAGAAATGATATGGACACATAGGGACCTTGCCATATGCTCAGCAGCTAATATATATGGGTGAATTTATAGTATTATAGAATACATGACAAATGATTAATAAAACTTAACATACCTGAAGCACCTTGTTCTGATGACCTGCACATAACCAAGAGAAGATTTTTTAATACAATATATAATCCCGAAATATAACCAGGAAAATAAACCAGATAGAACAAGAGCAAGAATTCAAAAGCATTAACCAAGAAATCATTATTTATGAACGAGGTAACATGAAAGTCATGTCCTTTATTAGGAAAAAAAATTGTCATGTGCACACCAACTTCAAGTTCCAATCGAAGGGTAATCGGATGTTCTACAGTATTACTAAACAATAAAATATCACTGCTTTGGATCAGTTAAGCTTTTGAATGGTTACAGGGAAAATGATATTTATAGTAAAAAAGTACATAACGACTTTAGGCATCACTTCCATAAAATATGAGTTTAAATGTATAAATGACAATATCATTCTTTTTCAGGATGGAAATAACAGGGTAGCACCTTTCCCTTGTATCTAAGGATTGCAGAAAATAGGGATGAAAAGGTTTCAGTTAGAAATGTGAATTGGCTTAAATCGAAGTACTCTCTTCTTCAAATTTTTTGGACCAGACTACTATGTCAAGGCATATCAAAACGATGGAATTTTGGCATATAGAATATATGATGCGGAACAAGAAACTAGAATATTAGTTTGCATTTATTTCATATTATTAGTTAAAAATAGATTCAATTGTAATTTATTTTAAAGTTATATAGATATAATAGTAGGAATATTCTAGATTGTGGAAGAGAATTAAAAAAAGGATTTCTTTTCCTTATTAGGTAGATTTTCATTTTCAATAATATTCTATTTCTTGTTCCGTGTCAATATATTACCAACTAAAATGCATAACACAATTTCAAGTTGTAAAACATTACCAAAGAAAAGACTAGTGGCATAACCATTTCAATAGGCGTGACAAGGCTTCAGTGCTAATAGAAAATAATATGACAAGTACAGAATCTATATATACTTACTGTGGAAGCCTCAGCAACCTGGTTATTCTGCTTTGACTAGTTTCCCCTTCTTGAGCACAGATCTCACTCAGGCTTCCCAAGCGAACTTCAAACTTATCATCAAGAAGAATGCTACTCGCTTGAACATCTCTTCAATAACCAAAAACAAGAGTGTTACAATATTCAGCAACTCAGATAGTTATACTATCAAACATAACATCCTGACAACATATTGATTTTATGCACAGATAATAACATTAAAAACTAAGGGGAAGGGATATGCCTGTCACTTCTTCCTTCCCGCTTACCTCAAATGTGGAATAATAATTAAACAAAAATAATTTGGGGATAACGCGCAACTGGCTAATTCATTTATATTAATTGCTTTGACTGTCAAAAGGAGAGCGTACTGATGGAGTCCAGCATAAAAGGGGTCATCTTCAGAATTTGTCAATAATGAATAAGCTCATAAAGAAGCACAAGGACACGTGTAGCTGACTCATTAAATGGTAGACGATAATATGATAAAAGCAATATAAAGGCTCAAAGATCTAACCAAAATAAACTTTTTGTTAGGAGGCGCGACCGGATATTAAATTCCATGTTTGTTATTTCCTTCAACGGCAAGTCGCCAACACAAGAGACCTTAGATTAATCAGGTAGAGTTCTAAACATTTATCACACTTTACATTTTTTTTAAGAAAATAAAGATTTATTTGTCTACTTGTGCAAAAGTTGTCTTATGTATCAAAAAAACCTGAACTAGATCCCCTGTTGTATCAAAAAAGATACCCATAGAACTAAAACCACGAAAAGTTTAATTCCATAAAGATAGAAAAGTAATTTCTTTATGTGTTAGCATAAATCATACTCCTATTCTTTACGATATTCTAGCATTATCGCATTTAATTGTTTCCATACCTCAGCATACAGTACGATAATGACATATGTGTATTTAGTTACTATGATATATATAACAACCCTAGACTACGTTGAATGTAAGTAATATCCAAATGTAGGCCCTAATAATATTTTTGTTGTAACCACAGTTCCTAAAGTCGAAGATGCAAGACAAAAAAGCATTACTAACCCAGCCCAACACTGTGACATGGGAAACTGGTATCTTCGAGATCTAGTAGTCAGTACTCAAGTAAACTACTTCCCTTTTCAAATTAACATGTTCTGAACTGGTATCTGTCCTGACTAGTGATTTTTAAAAAACATAAAATATAACAAAACAGAATCAACAAGTTCATACAATTTTCTTGTAATTTTTTGTGCACGAGAACCATTTGATCAAAACATAGTAAGACCTATAAAGGATTTCCGAATGTAAATTTCCTATAATAAAATAGATAATTACAAATTCCGCAACATCCCAGGACTTCCATAGAGGGTCCGAATTAATTTTAGTAAAAAATGCATAGTTACAAATTCAATAGAAACAATAAAGAGAACATTCGTGGTAGTAAATATCTCTCATTCCAAAGTTTTAAAGGCATTCTCCAAAGTTTGTTTTAAGTTTACTGCAGATTCCTGACCACAATCTTTAACAATTTCCTCAAAATTAAAAAATTGTCCATGGGAGTGAAAAAAATAGTGGCAAAAGTGAGGCCAGTGATAAGTGCCTCGAAGTATAGGTCAAAGATATAGTTCACACCCCTCAGAACTAGTAAGTGCCACAGATTCACCCACGAGTATCTACAACATGCTTACTCAGTTTGAATCAGAGTTTATTAAGGCGTAAAGTGCAACGCGCAATGCAAAGCGCGCTACTTATAAAAAATATGTGTTCATTATTAGTATATTCGACAACAATATTAAATTTTAAACAGAGTACAAAAATGGCATATCGTATTTAGTAAATAAATTAAAAACCGCATCTAATAGATAAACCAAACATGTTATATTGCAAAGAGTGGATAAGATATAACACGACATTGAACTTACTAGAGTTGCTTAAAACATACTACCTAAGACTTTTAAGCAACAGAGTAAACAGAGTAGAACCGAAGGGGAGAAGCGTGAATCTTAGAAAATCAGAACAGGAAGAGAGATTAGTTGTGAATAACTTGTAATTTAGGGAGAATGTGAACTTGATTGAGACATGATTATTCATAACTTGATTCTAGAATAACCTAAAATTTGCCTTCAAGAAGAACTTGATCCAAGGTGTCGCACTTAAAGAATTTCCCAATTTCGGATTTTGTTGATTAGAAAAAGCAAATAATAAACTTCTTTGGTCCATAGGACCCAATATAAACTTATTAGGGTTTTGCTAATAACCTTACTTTATTGAATGAAACTGACAGCTTGCATTTAATGACGTCAAAATTAGTCACTTCTTAAAGCGCGCTTCAAGTGCTCTGCATTTTTTGCACTTTAGGAAAGGCGGGGCTTTAAAGAAGAATGATCGAAGTGAATATCTTCTTCTAAGTGTGTTAACCGCACTAGATAACTATGGTCTGAATAGTTGCTCTTGGTAAATATAGGGGTGCACTTGTCACAGGGGCCGTAGCTGACAGTTTAGAAATAAGATGCAAGCTATTTTCAAGCTAAAGGGAGAACCTTAAAAAAAACTTAATTATGTAAAACCATATGGGTGTGATGCTATGCAATGGAATTGTCTAAGAAAAAAGTAGGGCAAGTTTAAATGTTAACTACATCTAGCAAAAAAAAGTGTAAACTACCCTCCGAAAATCAAAAACAAAATTATATATCTAACATATGATCAAAAATTTAAATAATGATAGAAATTAATTAGGAAGGTTACTGATACAGCCACTTGCCAAAGTGTATCAGGTTTGGGATTTTATATTTAGACAGTCAAAAATACATGGCATATAACTTTTGCAATTAAAAACTTGAAACGTCTTTTAAAATGCAAACCAGTTCCGATATCATCCAAAATAGGTTTATCTAACTAATGTTGTCACAGAATTGACCAAAGGCATATTTTGAAAAGAAGTAAAAAGGATGAAAGGAAAAAAGGTATTATAGTATCAAGATATCTAGCTATAAGGAGGGATCAAAAGTGTTCATATTTTTAATACTCTTTGAGTAATTAACTTCCCTATAAAGGAACAACAACAAACTTGTGCATCAACAATGTCATGTAGTTCTCATTGAGTTTTATTCAATTTGGAATTTCCATAATACTCGATGAGCCAACACTAATTTCTCTACTGTCTCGTTCAGTATTATGGTTCAGTATTATTAATCTTTGACTTGCATTTTATATTATTTCCTTTGCAAGATTAGCTCCAGATAGGACAACAATAATGAACTATCTACAACATCAAAGCTTGACACTGTAATATATCACATTACTATATACTTTACTGTAACCATTCTATTTTATATCATTCAATACAAGAGACTGTTTAATGCTTATAAATTGTGACAGAAAATGGCGCTATAAATAAAGAGCAAAAGTTTAACGTGATAGGCATATACCTATCCAGCATCATCAGAATTCAAATAATATAGATCTAAGAGACTATTACAGTAGTGGCAAACAGTTATAAATACCAGAAAGTACATACAGTATTCTGATTTCTGAATAATTTAACCTTAATGTTTTGCATTTTAGGCGATACTAATATAGAGATTAGCCTGCATTAACTTCATAGCCCACAAATCATGCCTGAGGTCGACCACATCTTTATACATGCCAACCAAAGTAATTCCACAGTTCTTCTTCACTACTTACCCGTAATATTGGAATTCTTAATACATTTTCAAGCAACATTGTACACTTGGCAGTTATGATAAGATGAAGATTTAAAGCAGATGATACATAAAGCAATGATTTTGGGGCAACCTTTGCATTTACGATATATACAATTGTCTACTTGCAAAATTTAAGGATAATCGATGGATGTAGCCAAACAACTGGCTTTTTAGAAGTTCACAAGTTAAGGAAATGTAAATAATTAGAGAAAATAGCTGAGCAAATTTAAAAAGTCTTCAAATACCTGTGAACAAGGGGAGGGGTGCATTCATGGTGCAGATAAGAAAGAGCTTCCGCAGCTCCTGTAGCAATTTTCAATCTTGTTATCCAGTCCAATGATTGTAAAGTGTCATCTTCTGATCGGGTTTTCCTGTACAAAGAACTTGATAAATCGCCATTTGGCATATACTTGTAAATTAGATACTTCTCATTCTCGTTGTCTAAGCAGTGTCCCAGGAGAGGGACCAGTCTGGTATGAGAAACCTTACTGAAAACATCCAACTCTTGCATGAAAGCTTCCTTCTTGACAGTGTTTAGATCAATTTTTTTAATAACTACTGGGATCCCACCTTCCAGTATACCACGGAAAAGATCACCAGAATGACCATGTTTGATGAGATCTGCATCACTAAAGTTGCTGGTAGCCTGGAGAATCTGTTGATATGTAAATCCTTCTCCTAAACTTGTAAAATTCAAAGAAGCTCCGGGAGGAGGCATACTTGCACCTGCTGGCACAGGCTCCACAACGGTGCCTCTTTGGCTGTTTGCGTTCCCCTTGCGAGTGCATACAATCAGTAGAACTAACATAATTATCAGAAGTGCAATAATTCCCACACCACCAATAACTGCAGCCAATATGATTAACTTCCGGTGGCTCTTTTTGCGAGGTTTACTTGTAGGGGGTTGGGTAGAATTCGGCAAGCCAAAATTATCAAATGTCAGTCCCCTCTCGCCATAAAATGATGCACACGGTGCTACAGCCCTCTGACTCGACTGATCTCGAAGGCAATTTCTAGCAAGTGATGTGTTACTGCCAGCATAATCTGGAACGTTACCCTGGAAATAATTGTCAGACAAGTCTATAAAACTGAATCTCATGACAACAGTTGTGAGGCCTCCATATAACATATTTCGTGAGAGGTTGAATATGGCAGCATTAGCACTAGGAACTGAACTGACATTGGGAAGAGTACCAGTGAAGTTATTGCCAGAGACATCCAGAAATAGTAAAGACGGCATAGTCCACAATATACCAGGAATCTCACCAATGAAATTATTGTGACTCAAGACTAAAGACTGCAACTGCGTCAATGGAGCAAACAAGTTACTTTGCAAGGAACCACTAAGCAGATTTTTTCCAAATACCATTTTCTGCAAATTCCTTAAACCTCTGAAATCGGGTGCCACTGACCCAGAAAAAGAATTGGTGCTAAGATCAAGGACAACTAAACTAGAAAGATCACCGAGTTGGGAGGGAACCGAAGAAGAAAGACTGTTACTAGAAAGATTCAAGCTTTCCAACTTAGAAAGAGCACCAATAGCTGGAGGAATCGTCCCCGACAGATAATTCACGGACATGTCAAGCAAAGTAAGATTCCCAAGAAAGCCAAAAGACGGAGGAATAACACCAGTAAGTCCATTTCGTGAAAGATCAAGAACTGAAAGCCTCAACAATTGTCCCAAACTATCCGGAACACTCCCAGTAACATTATTATCCGATAAATACAACTCAGAAAGACTAGTCATATTCCCAAAACTAGTAGGAATAGCACCAACAACAGAACAACCCCTAAGATCAAGAATTTGCAGACCCCTTAACCTCTGTCCAAACCAGTCAGGAATCGACCCCGGAAGGGAAAACCTAGAAGCATTAAACGACACCAAAGAACCAAACAACGGAAGAGCACCAACAGAAAATTGAGGATTCCTACTACCAAGTCGAGTCCTCCTAAACCCGGAAATATTAATTCCAACAACACTCCCATTCCGACATTGAATCCCAACCCAAAGTGAACAAGGGTCAGCCTTTATAGGCCATTCTTTAGTCCTTAACCCTAAAGAAGATCTCAACTGTAACAAAGCCACTCTCTCAATTCTTGAACCCAATGGCACAATTTGTGGTTGTTGAAATGCAGGATTAATTAGTACACACAAAATAAATAACCCCACAAAAAATCTTGTTAAATCATCCATCTTTATACAAAAATTAAAATAATCAAGAATGCAAAATCACTAATCTTTGAATCTTGTCCATCCAATTCTGTAAACAAAAATTAGGGTTTTAATAAAAAACACATTACATAAACAAACCAAACTAAACTTAACTAAACATACATGAAGCAATGCTTGTAAGAAAAAAGGACATACCTGAAAAACAAGAAAAGGGTACAGTTGTTTGTGTCTGTTGTGAACTGGGTTGGCTCTCTCTTTTTAGTTGACTGAAGAGAGAGAAAGATAGTGAGAGGCTACATACACATGGTCAAAGCTTTTCATTTAATTTTTTAGAGAGAGAGAGAAACAAAGTGGGTGGTGATGTGAGTGTGTAATATAGTTGGGTTTAAGTTTTTACTCAACAAACAGACAATCTCTCCTCTCTCCTCTCTCCTCTCTCTCCCAATCTCTCTCCAATCTGTAATAATAAAGAGATTTTATTTATAATCTCTATGAAAAGGAGGGTGAGAAAAAAAAAAGGCAAGCAGTAAAAAATGAAAAAGGAAAGCAGTAAAAAGTGAAAGAGAGATTTTAAGGAATTACTGACAATATATACGAGCGGGAGGCAATATTAGTGATTGTTGCCGTAACTTTAGCCGGAGATGTTTTAAATATCTGGCCGATTTAAAACTTTACTGCCCCTGGGCCTACTTACTTGGATTTGTATTTTTGGGATTGTTTTCATTTTTCTTTCTTTGCTAAATCTTGATAAATAGTACGGGTTTCATTTTGTGTAACTTCGTGTTTTGTGTAGTGTCTAATTTGTTTCAGTTTTATATTTATCTATTTTCATTTTGTAAACGTTGCAAGCAATTTAATAGAATAAATATAATACTAAATTGATAGTATTTATTTATTTTTTGACAAGCAATTTGATAATTTTTTTTGTAAACATATAATTTTAATTTAATATTTTTTGCAGACTCAAACTTAATTTTGTATAAAAAATTTACTGACATCTTAAAAGTTATATTATAAATATTTAACTTCTAATATGTCCTTGGTTGAACTATAATTTTCTGCATGATAACTTTTATTATCAAATATAAGATTAGTAACAATATTATTTAAGATATGTTGACGGGAACAAAAACATGTTAATTTGCTTATAACTGTATACATGATAAAACACTTAAAAGAACATATGTTAGTGAAACTTTTTGTTAAAACGAAACGGTTATTTTATTATTATTTAAAACGTTAAAAGGTTATTTCACTTACATAGAAAATTATATCTTTCATAACATAGTTGTATAAGAACAACAAGATTTTATCAATGTTATAAAAATCGGGAATCGTAAGATATAGTTTGAGTTATCGATTGAGGATTAATAGGAGAACTGAAAATTAATGGGAAGGATTAATCAAAAAAAAATTGATGCATTTTTATATTTTAAATTATGTTTAGTTTTAGAATCCTTATTTTAGTAGTAAAT
This sequence comes from Apium graveolens, assembly GCF_009905375.1. Taxonomy (NCBI): domain Eukaryota; kingdom Viridiplantae; phylum Streptophyta; class Magnoliopsida; order Apiales; family Apiaceae; genus Apium; species Apium graveolens. The sequence goes on along the minus strand of NC_133652.1, from coordinate 266,418,061 downwards.
TTATAAGTTAATGTATATTTATCATTAATTTATAATTATATACATTCAATTGAAATTTTATTTTATATAATAATTTATTTGTAATATATTATCAAGAAAAATATTAAATATATAAGGAATAATCGGATTTTAAAAATCGGATCGATCACATATGTTGTAAAGGATTAATCAAGAAATTAATCAATAAAATAAGGGTTTTTTAGAATCATGGGTTTTATATAAAACAAAAATTAAAAATGATGCAAAAAACATTATAATTTGACACAATAAAGCAAAGAGGGTGGTGAATTATGAGGAGTAATAAAAGAGGCGGCATTTAAGTTTGCAGCTGCAAGATTTTAAATATCTTCATCAGAAGGAGACGGTGGTTATCAAAATCAACCTCTTAAATGGCAGGTTATTAAAAAAGGATAATCAATCATCTACTACTTTGTTAATTACTTTTTCCTCAAAATAACTTAATACTATGCCGGTTTTCAAGACCGGAGCTATCAGCCATCTCTCCCAAAGATAAAGATGGTTTTTATTTTATTTTTCAAAAAAAAAACTTGATTTCATTTTAAAATAAAAAATTAATATTATATCAGATTTCTACTATATACCATAATAAAATATTAACTATTATTTTCTAGTTATTTTTTTATCATCAACAGTAACATAAATTGCGCCTATGGACCCACAATACATAATAAAAACACATACTAGAAAGATTCGATATAAGATTATAAAACAGTTTACATTATGGTTGGGTTTAAAAGAATAAACCACAACCGTTATCAAACTTTTTTATAGGTTCGGGTATTTTCAGGATTTTTCGTATCAGTTTTTTATGTCTAATATTAATTTTACGATTTTCTCTTCTTGTTTTTTGGCATTGAACGCCCGCACTATCCCCCTTTGTCATATCACTGACTTATTCTTACCTGTGATTTTGACATTAATGAGTTACAGATTACAGTTTGAGATGAAAACACCTGTCTTATTAAATATAGAATCATTTTTTCAATGATTTTGGGGAAGATACAATTATAGGTATCTGCTTGCCACTCATATACTCCCAATTATTTCAACTTTCCCGATATTTTATTGATTCTCATAATTATATTATTGATTCTCATAATTATATTTACTGCCATATTAGTAGATTCAGAAAATTGATAACAATTGGAAGTGAAAGTAATCTGCTAGTACTCTATTTAAAAGTTACTATATTTATATATATGTTGTGTTAAAAATTACAAATATTAGATAATAAAGTATGTCATACTGTTCAACTAATACTATCATTATTTGACAAAATCTTTGTAATTATTCACGGCCTTTTTTCATTAAATACTACAGAACCATATTAGACATGTCATACGGATTAATTGAACGGGTGATATTTCTTTAATTAGCTTGAATAGTTCTAACAAGAATAATTAGACCAATTAGCTTATAATAAATTATAGTTGATTGAATCGTGATTATATTTTTTAGAAAGCACAGAAGACTTGCATTATTTATTAAGACATGGATTTGGAAAATGAAAGAAGCTCATATAGACACACTACTTTCACTATCAAAAAAAGTCTAATATTCCTCGTTGAGTATATACATTTATAATTATATTATTGCCTACAATTATTAAATAAATCAAGTTTGAACCCAGCTTTTATGTTTTTTCCATTGTCAAACAAAATGGATGTTGACAAATTAGCAAACCAAGAAGTGCTTTATAATTGGAAAAAAAGTCATTATCTTGTACCAAACTGGCTGAAGTCTGAAGAACGACATCTAATTATAAATAGCTGTTTTGGCCCACAAACATTTTTTTAGTAAGCCCGGTAGTATAACTTAGAAGCCTATATTTTAGTTCTTATTGGACCAGACTTGAGGATGTCCACTGCTTATATTTTTTTCTTCTTCTTTTTTTCTAGCACAAGGTTATAATGAGCCGAATCCAAATCCAACAAGCGGGGAAAAAAAGAACATATTTTAATTCATATTATGCAAAATAATTGATGGGTTATGTATGTAATTTATTTTTATCACCAACGAGTTGTTACCGATTGTAAGCTTATACAGCTAAACCTCGATTGAGTAATATCTGATAAAGTAATAATTTCGTTTAAGTATTATATTTTGTCAGTCCCAATTTGGGTCAATATTGTAAAGTAAAATTCTCGCTAAAACATAAGATAATAAAAAATTACAAAGTCATTAAGGGCTCAAGTAATATATGTAAAGTAATAGTTTCAAAATTATATATATTTATATAAATGAATAAAGTATATGAGTTAAAAAAATCAATTCTTTTTAAAAATATGAATCTATAGTAGCTTGTTTCTTCTCTACACCAAAGCCAAAATTAACTTAATCATTTACTTTATATAAATCATAAATAACTCATGGTATATTGTTCGTGTTATAACAAGTAATTGTTGAAAGTGTTGATCGTTTGAAATGCTTTCTTTGATGACACACGCTTGGAATGATATTGCAACCGCCCGGTTCAAGATTGGTCCCTTCATCAGTGTTCATTAACGACTCAATGATTTCTTTATTCGTAGATGATTCCATAACTCCATCATTCTTACTTGGATAATTTAAGAGATGTTCAACATCCATCACATTCTTTTATCCTAATTTAGAGATAGTTTCATTTAATCCTTCGATACCTTCATTTATTTCACCAAATTCTTGTTTATCATTTTTTTCAAAACGAATCTTGCAATACCGAAAATAATTTGTAATTTTGTTTGTTTATTTTTACATCAATATTTCAAGTCATGTTGGCAATATTAATAGCATTCAAGATATATATTCGATAAAATAATAAAATATTATTATATCGATAAAGTAATATTTTTTTCCGATCCCAAGAGTATTACTTTAAAGAGGTTAACTATAATTAAAAAAATTGTAGTATTGCGCTATCATCATATACACTGAATTAGCACCCTATGTAGGACGAGAGGTTCAGGATTTTGAATAGAAAACTTGATATGAATAGACTTGTAAGGAAGTAAGAGACGACAACAACATGATCGTGTTGATAGACTGCATGATCATGCCAAAACAGAATAAAGTTTTAGAAGACAACAACATGATTATACTGACGGGCTGCATGATCATGCCTAAACAGGAAGATGTTTCAGTGGTTTGAGATTGTGGTGCATGTGTATGCTTAAACTGCATGATCACGTTACTTTTAGTACTTTTTTTTATTTCGTTTTGAGATTTTATATCCTTATATAAATATTGTTATGATGTAACAGACTATAATTTTTATTAAATAAAAATCGTAGAAATTTTCTCTTATTTTTCTTGTGGATTCAAGAATTTTTCATCATAAATGTGAGGTTTACCTCATGGATTTAAGGTGTTTAAGAATTTATTGTTTGATTATACTTGCGAGGATCGACACTTCTTTTTATTATATGCTTCCGTTTTGCGTCAAGTAACATTAGAGCAAGGATTTACCTCGATACGATGTTTTAAGGAGGCACAACTGGAGGCTTTGGTGATGATGATTGTGTGGCTGCTAATACACGGGCAATTGAGAAGTTAAGGTACTCTTTGACTAGATTGAAGACGATGTTTCATTAATATATGGAGGAGGGATGAGCAAAACCGAACCAAAAATTGAAACCGACACCGGAAAATAACGAGCGAAACTGCACCATCAAAAATTGAACCAAATAATAACCAAACCGAATAAAAACCAAACCAATGATATGATTGCGGTTTGATTTTAATTTTTTAAACCGAATACAAACCGAACCGAACCAAATAAAATATTATATATATTAAATTATATATACATGTATATATTTATACATAAGAATAATAATATTTTATTATATGTTAGGTCCGTAATCAACTGTAGAGGGGGGTGAATACAATTTATACAATCAATTCAACAAAGCTTCAACAGAATCAACAATTTTTATATTAACAGATAAAAACGGATTACAAACGTACTCTCTCAAAAGGATGAACAAATATCCATGAGAGCTGCTAGGTTATGCAAACGGATTACAATCAGCGTGGGTGCGCTTGCCTTCTGGAAAAATAGCGTGGCCGCGCGCTAGATCAGCGCGGGCGCGCTTGGCTACTGAAGTTGGCCCTGAATTTTTTTCTTATTCTGATTTTTTGTGATTTTCTCCTTTTTTCTTGCTTCATCTACCTACTAATGTACAACAAACTTGGGTTGCCTCCCAAGAAGCGCTTGTTTTACGTCGTTAGCTCGACGTAGAAACTTGAGATCAAACGGACAATAAAACGACACTAACCACCTCGCGGTTTGCCGTGTCACCATAGTAATGCTTCAACCTCTGACCATTGACTTTGAATGCTTGGCCCGGATCACTCTCAAAAATTTCTACCGCTCCATGTGGACACACAGTTTTGATTATGAAGGGCTCTGACCACTTTGACTTCAACTTTCCAGGAAAAAGACGGAGACGAGAGTTAACAAAAGAACTTGTTGCCCCGCCACAAATGATTTGAGCACTAGACCCCTAACGTGCCACCTCTTGACTTTCTCCTAATACATTTTGTTGTTCTCATAAGCTTGAATTTGAAACTCGTCGAGTTCATTCAATTGAAGCATCCTCTTCTTTCCAGCTGCATCCAAAACAAGATTCAATTTCTTCAAAGCCCAATATGCCTTATGCTCGAGCTCCACCGACAAATAACACCCCTTACCATAAACCAACTGGAACGGCGAAATTCCCAACGGAGTCTTGCATGCTGTTCTATACGCCCAAACAGCTTTATCAAGCTTCAAAGACCAATCTTTCCTCGATGGACATACAACTTTCTCCAAAATATGCTTGATCTCCCTGTTAGATACCTCGGCTTGACCATTCGTCTGAGAATGATAAGCCGTAACAATGCGATGATTCACATTATACCTTTGCATCATAGCAGTGAACTTGCGATTGCAAAAATGCGACCCCTCATCACTGATTATGACTCTTGGAGTTCCAAACCTTGTGAATATCTGCTTTTGAAGAAAATTAAGCACCACCTTCGCATCGTTCGTTGGCAACGCCTTAACTTCAACCCATTTTGACACATAATCGATCGCCAACAAGATATACTGATTGTTAAAAGATGAGACAAATGGCCCCATAAAGTCAATTCCCCAAACATCGAAGACTTCAACCTCGAGAAGCACATTAAGAGGCATCTCATCCCTCTTAGACATATTACCCACACATTGACATCGATCACATTTCAAAACGAACTGATGAGCATCTTTAAAAAAGGTTGGCCAAAAGAAACCTGCTTGAAGAATACGAGCTGCTGTCTTTTCTCCACCATAATGTCCTCCATAATCCATTGAGTGGCAATCTCGCAAGATCCCCCCCCCCTGTTTCACTGTAAGGAATACATCTCCTGATGATTTGGTCAGCTCCTTGTCGAAAAAGAAACGACCCATCCCACATATACCACTTCACTTCATGTAGAAACTTTTTCCTTTGAGCATATGATAAGTCGGGAGGCATGATGTTACTCACAAGGTAGTTCACAATGTCTGCAAACCACGATTCTTCCTCTTGCACTCCAAAGAGCTGCTCATCGAGAAAAGACTCATTTATCAATGTCTTGTCTAGTGAAGTAACATTAGGGTTCTCTTAACGCGAGAGATGAACAACGACTTGATTTTCAGTCCCCTTTATGTCCTTGATCTCTAATTCAAATTCTTGAAGCAAAAGAACCCATCTGATCAATCTAGGCTTCGAGTCCTTCTTTTAAACGAGATAACGAATCGCAGCGTAATCAATAAAAACTGTCACTTTAGTCCCAAGTAGATAAGATCGAAATTTCTCAAAACCATAGACAATAGCCAGGAGTTCTTTCTCCGTAGTAGTATAATTCAGTTGAGCACCATTCAAGGTCTTACTAGCGTAGTAGACCACATGAAATATGTTGTTCTTTCTCTTCCCAAGAATTGCTCCAACTGCATAGTCACTTACATCGCACATCATCTCAAAAGGTTCATTCCAGTCAGGTGCAATTATGACAGGTGCCGTGATTAAACTTTTTTTCAATGTCTCAAAGGCGACAAGACACTCGTCATCGAACTTGAAAGGGACATCTTTCTCTAGCAAATTGCACAATGGCTTCGAAATCTTAGAGAAGTCCTTGATGAAACACCTATATATAGAAACCTGCATAACCAAGAAAACTGCGAATTCCCTTAACAGAAATTGGTGGAGGAAGATTTTCAATGACCCCCACTTGGCTTTGTCCACCTCAAGACCTTTACTAGATACCTTGTGCCCAAAAAAAATGCCTTGTCGCGCCATAAAGTGACATTTTTTTCCAATTGAGAACCAAATTGGTCTCAACACATCTCTTGAGAACATGTCCAAGATTCTGTAGGCATTCATCCAAAGAATCGCCAAATACAGAGAAGTCGTCCATGAACACCTCCACATTCTGGCCAATCATATCAGAAAAGATGGCCATCATATATCTCTGAAATGTGGCTGGTGCACCACACAGACCAAAAGAAACTCGTCTGAAAGTGAAAGTACCAAATGGACAAGTGAAGGTAGTCTTCTCCTGATCTTCTGGAGCGATACAAATCTGATTATAACCCGAATAGCCATCCAGAAGACAATAGTACTCGTGACCAGCCAACCTGTCAAGCATCTGGTCAATGAAAGGCAGAGGAAAGTGATCCTTCCTAATGGCCTTGTTCAGCTTCCTGTAGTCCATACAAACTCTCCATCCCGTGATTGTTCGAGTAGGAATGAGCTCATTCTTCTCATTAGCAACAACTGTGATACCTCCCTTCTTTGGTACACACTGAACTGGACTGACCCAAGAACTATCAGAAATGGGATAAATAATCCCTGCATCCAGCCACTTAAGAATTTCCTTCTTCACTACTTCTTTCATGATCGGATTAAGCCTTCTTTGCTGTTCAATTGTAGGCTTACTACCTTCCTCTAGCAGAATTTTATGCATGCAATAAGAAGGGTTGATTCCCTTAATATCTGCTATAGTCCATCCAATTGCCGATTTGAACTCTCTTAGAATCCTCAAAAGCTTCTCTTCATCGCTACCTGAAAGGTCAGATGCAATAATCACAGGCAAAGTAGATGCATCACCTAAAAACACATACCTCAAATGCTCAGGTAAAGGCTTAAGCTCAAGAGCAGGAGCTTCCTCAATAGATGGCTTGAGGCGTTTAGGAGTTTTGTTCAATTGCTCCATTCTAAGATATTCAAAAGGCATATCAATCTTCCTCTTCCAGGAAGAAACATTCAGATATTGCAATTATTCTTCACCTTCGTCATCCTCACTATCTGAATTCCCCAATATGGCCTTCTCTAAGGCATCAGACCTTAGCAATTGATCAAGTTCTGAAGTAACCACGGAATCGACCAGCTCTACTTTTAAGCACTCCTCATTTTTCGTAGGAAATTTCATAGCATTAAACACCTTAAAAGTTACATCCTGATCCAGCACTCGCATTATAAGCTCACCCTTCTGCACATCTATCAAGGTTCGGCCAATCGCCAAGAAAGGTCTTCCCAAAATTATGGGAATCTTCTTATCCTCGTCGAAATCAAGAATTATGAAATCAGCAGGGAAGATGAGTTTATCGACCTTGACCAAGACATCCTCCACAATACCTCGCGGATATGTAATAGAACGGTCGACCAACTGCAAATTCATATAAGTCGGTTTTGGATCAAGCAAGTTCAACTTCTTGAAGATTGACAAAGGCATCAGATTGATGCTAGCTCCCAAGTCACATAAGCATCTGTCAAAAGACACTTTTCCAATAGTGCATGAAATAGTGAAGCTTCCTGGATCTTTAAGCTTCGGAGGCAACTTTTGTTGCAGCACAGCACTGCATTCCTCCGTGAGAGCGACAGTCTCTAAATCATCTAGCTTTACCTTCCGCGAGAGAATATCTTTCATAAACTTTGCGTAACTAGGCATCTGCTCAAGAGCCTCAGCGAAAGGTATGTTGATATGAAGTTTCTTGAACACCTCCAGAAACTTCTCAAATTGCTTATCCGGCTTTTTCTTCTGCAGCTTCTTAGGAAAAGGCGGTGGAGGATATATTTGTTTCTCCCCTGTATTACCCTCAGGAGGAGTGTGCTCAACAGTATTCTTCATTGGTTCCACTTCTGCTTCCTGCCGCTCTACTTCTTCTTCAGCCCCAGCTTCTTCAGTCGAAACTTGAGTTTGTTCGGGATTCGCAACATTTTCAGACCTCAAAGTGATTGCCTTCACCTGCTCCTTAGCTTCCCTCTTTCCTGGAACTTCAGTGTCACTAGGTAATGTACCAGATTGACGATTTAGCAAGGCATTGGCAATTTGTCCAATTTGATTTTCCAAGGTCTTGATAGAAACAGCTTCACTCTTGCACATAAGCTTCAACTCTTCTAATTCAGATTTTTCATTAGCTTGTTGCAGCTGAAGTTGCTGCCTCGCTGCATATTGCGGTTGCTGAAAACTAGGAGGGTTGTACTGCTTAGTTGGGGTACTACTAATAAGATGGCCATCAAGATGTGAAAGAATGGGAAAATGTGGCCATCATTCATAAAGGCGTGAAAGAATGGGAAAATGTGGCCTTGCACGATATCCCCTTGACCACACTCGCAAATATGAAATAGTCGAATTAGCCCCTGTCTAGGCCATCATAGCGTTTCTTACTTTGTTGTTTATATTAGTAAGTTTAGATTTTTATTGGATTTATGAATGATGACCGTTTTTATTGCTTTTTGTTGTATTCAGATGCTATAAAAAAGAATGAACCAGATGAAAAGAAAGATTTTGAAATATCAAAGAACGCACAGTTCCGTGCCATACAACCTAGCCCATCTATTCTTTCTTTTATGGAAGAAAATGTAATTTGACTCTTTCAGGTCTTGTAGTAATTTATATAAATCTACTGTTTCGATATTATTTTAATATTAGGCTCTGATTCTAAAGCTTGATTGCTGAATGATCTCTGTGCAGCTGTTGGGACGCAGGCGTGAAATCGAGATAAGAAGAGCAGGATACAATACTGAAATTCAAGTTCCTTTAGATAACATACCCTCGTCTACTGATTCAGAAAGAGCACAAATTGATGAAGCAGTATGTTTTTTAAATGAAAATTTAGTTGTATCAGCTAATACTTCTACTAAAACCGGTATAGCAATGTCTAATATGTGCTTAAAATAATTAGGAAAAAAAAGTGCTTAAAACCCGATTTATCATAGTGATGGTACAAGAATGGGCTTCCCTTCATACTTCACCGGGGTACGGGTAGAACATGGTGCTAGGAGCAGCTTTGTGCAGACTTGAAGTTAGAATCCTTTAAGACTCTAAACGTTAGGCAACACTTGATTTTTATGGTGTACTTTCTGGTTACCATTTCATAAATGGTTTTTTCGCTCCCATCAGCAAGTTCATATTTTTAGAAACTAGTAGTTTTTATAAATGTAAGGTTATGTAGCATTATGGGTAGATTGATTTGTTGACATTTACACAGTATTGAGGCAAAAGATTGAAAATGTAGGAACGCAAATTCAAAGAACTTAACTGCAGAGTGTCAGGATTAGCCAAGTATCAAGTATAAAACAGGAGTAAACTACATTAGTATTTTTAGTCAAGTCAATACTGATGGCTAAAGAGTATACTTTTAAAAGTGTTGATCAAACTCTGTGAGTACTAGGTTTCAGTTAGAATTTCGACTGGTTTCTTTTAATTATGAAATACAAAATGTATTCTCAACTTGAGAAATTACCACCTACCTTTATCTCTCTAAATTCAACTGTTCTATTCCTCCTCTTTTATCTGTGTAAGTTTAAGTTTTCATGCTATCAATTTCTGAAAAAGATTACCGTATCGCTTGTTGCCAATAGCATGTTTCTTGTTCAATAGATTGATCATCTAAACATTCATCAAATACTGATAATTCCTGTGCAACTTGTTCTGATCTATTTGAAACTGTTTAATGTAGTAGTGTGGTGGATTAGAGTAAATTTCAAAATAATAATGGAACATTTGATGCAGAATGAGATTAGTCTTATCATAGGAATGCATTTTGCAAATATAAAAAAATCTATAATAGGTGAAGGAGGTTGTAACTTATTCTCAGTTATTTCTTGCATGGCTCGACCCAAATTGTTCAGGAAAGTATGTAAGTTTTTCCAGCAGCAGTTTTATGAGTGTAAATAAATATTATTATAGTCTGTCCTTGAAGCACAATAATGGGAAAATGTGGCCTTGCACGATATCCCCTTGACCACACTCGCAAATATGAAATAGTCGAATTAGCCCCTGTCTAGGCCATCATAGGGTTTCTTACTTTGTTGTTTATATTAGTAAGTTTAGATTCTTATTGGATTTATGAATGATGACCGTTTTTATTGCTTTTTGTTGTATTCAGATGCTATAAAAAAGAATGAACCAGATGAAAAGAAAGATTTTGAAATATCAAAGAACGCACAATTCCGTGCCATACAACCTAGCCCATCTATTCTTTCTTTTGTGGAAGAAAATGTAATTTGACTCTTTCAGGTCTTGTAGTAATTTATATAAATCTACTGTTTCGATATTATTTTAATATTAGGCTCTGATTCTAAAGCTTGATTGTTGAATGATCTCTGTGCAGTTGTTGGGACGCAGGCGTGAAATCGAGATAAGAAGAGCAGGATACAATACTGAAATTCAAGTTCCTTTAGATAACATACCCTCGTCTACTGATTCAGAAAGAGCACGAATTGATGAAGCAGTATGTTTTTTAAATGAAAATTTAGTTGTATCAGCTAATACTTCTACTAAAACCGGTATAGCAATGTCTAATATGTGCTTAAAATAATTAGGAAAAAAATATGGTCAGCTCTACTTTTAAGCACTCCTCATTTTTCGTAGGAAATTTCATAGCATTGAACACCTTAAAAGTTACATCCTGATCCAGCACTCGCATTATAAGCTCACCCTTCTGCACATCTATCAAGGTTCGGCCAATCGCCAAGAAAGGTCTTCCCAAAATTATGGGAATCTTCTTATCCTCGTCGAAATCAAGAATTACGAAATCAGCAGGGAAGATGAGTTTATCGACCTTGACCAAGACATCCTCCACAATACCTCGCGGATATGTAATAGAACGGTCGGCCAACTGCAAATTCATATAAGTCGGTTTTGGATCAAGCAAGTTCAACTTCTTGAAGATTGACAAAGGCATCAGATTGATGCTAGCTCCCAAGTCACATAAGCATCTGTCAAAAGACACTTTTCCAATAGTGCATGGAATAGTGAAGCTTCTTGGATCTTTAAGCTTCGGAGGCAACTTCTGTTGCAGCACAACACTGCATTCCTCCGTGAGAACGACAGTCTCTAAATCATCTAGCTTCACCTTTTGCGAGAGAATATCTTTCATAAACTTTGCGTAACTAGGCATCTGCTCAAGAGCCTCAGCGAAAGGTATGTTGATATGAAGTTTCTTGAACACCTCCAGAAACTTCTCAAATTGCTTATCCGGCTTTTTCTTCTGCAGCTTCTTAGGAAAAGGCGGTGGAGGATAGATTTGTTTCTCCCCTGTATTACCCTCAGGAGGAGTGTGCTCAACAGTAGTCTTCATTGGTTCCACTTCTGCTTCCTGCCGCTCTACTTCTTCTTCAGCCCCAGCTTCTTCAGTCGAAACTTGAGTTTTTTCGGGATTCGCAACCTTTTCAGACCTCAAAGTGATTGCCTTCACCTGCTCATTAGCTTCCCTCTTTCCTGGAACTTCAGTGTCACTAGGTAATGTACCAGATTGACGATTTAGCAAGGCATTGGCAATTTGTCCAATTTGATTTTCCAAGGTCTTGATAGAAACAGCTTCACTCTTGCACATAAGCTTCAACTCTTCTAATTCAGATTTTTCATTAGCTTGTTACAGCTGAAGTTGCTGCCTCACTGCATATTACGGTTGCTGAAAACTAGGAGGGTTGTACTGCTTAGTTGGGGTACTGCTAATAAGGTTGTTGAACCGCATTCTGAGCATTGCTCCAGCTGAAATTAGGATGATTGCGATTGTTGGGATGATAAGTGGCTGGAACAGATTGTTGCGATCGCTGAAAGTTGCTCACGAACTGGGCTGATTCACTAGAAATAGCACACTGATCAGTCTCATGGGCACCAGCACAAAGCTCACAGACACTAGTGATTTGATGAACTCCATAATTAGTCAAAGTGTCCACCTTCATCGTCAAAGCCTTAAGTTGGACAGCTTTAGCAATTGCTGCATCCAATTCCAGAATTCCTACTACTTTTCCCTGAGTCAGTCTCTGAGAAGGATTCTGGTATTCATTAGCAGCCATCGGTTCAATTAATTCATAAGCTTTATTGTAGCTCTTAGCCCACAAGGCTCCTCTGGATGCTGTATCGAGCATGTGTGTAATACCCCCAAATCCGGGGTCGGGGATTCGGGTTGTCACGAGTTACATATCCCTTAATAACACTTAATCTTAACAATCAACCAATTGCTGCATACTGTGACCCCACAATACACACACACACACCGCAAGTTATAGTCTCAGAGATGAATACCCAAAAAAAATAACACAAGTCATTTTATTCCACATAATAAGCCATTACACCTCAAGAAGGTTCTGAATAAATTTACATTTCTTTGCCATTATTACAATTCATATTATACATAAGTCTGGTTCATCAATAGTTGAAAACCTAGCCTATTGGTAGCTCCTACCTCAACTACGGCGGCATCGACGCTTCCAGAAAACTGCGTAACATTTTCTAACCGCTTGTGAATTGGAAGTTTGGTCATGTTCATCTTGTCTATCTGATGTTGTGTGATGAAAGAAGAAAGCAAGGGTGAGCAACAAGCCCACCAAAATTATATGTATAATGATTTATAATATATGAGCATTCTCATAGTACTCATGAAAGTCTTGGTCAAGAAGAAATGAACCAAGTTTGATATCTTACCGCGACCAAGTCGCAAAATATTCTGTATATATGTATATATTCTTTTCAAAATCTTGGAAGTCCTCTTCCATGCATAATATACACAGAGTTCCAGTTTATAACTGTATAAAAATATCATTGCAAGGTGATCTCATATATTTAAACTTGTCTCAACGTTTTTCTGAAAATCTTTGTCATGCATAAGATAATCATTTACTAGATATAAGTTTAAAAGATGAAGTTACAAGATACTCCAATATACTTATATCTTTTCCGAATACTACTTCAACTACCACCGTTCAAGTTATAATTAGTTCATCCCATAGACTAAGCTACAGGACAAACCTTGTATAGAACCAATCTTTAAAATATCAATGAAGTTACGAGATACTTCATTTGATGCAGACATCATTTTGAAAGCTTGACCCTGCCAACACTCAACAATCGCCCAACCGTAGCCTTCCTATCAAAGTGCTCTGGGTAGTATTGCAGAAATATCCAATTGGATGATGAACTCATTACGGGAGTTTATCGCGCCAGGAAGACCACTTACGATGATCAGTCGTAGTAGTACAACCCCACCATTTTCTACATGTAGAGGAGAACCTGTCGGATTTACTTGTCAATCGAACACTGGATTCCTAAGGAATGGACCGTCTTAGCGGAACTTCCAGGCCATTTGGGCCAATATAATTAGGCTGGGCCGGCGCCACTCGACCACTTACGCCACTCCTAGTTCATATGAAATCCATGACTCTGAAACGTAAAGCTCGTCCCCACTTTCCCCAAGTAGAAACTTGTTGATACGGCTCCACCAAGAAGTCGTATCTAGTTGGAAAGGAAAACTCACCGATATTTCCCAGGCGACGCCTGTTAATGGATTAACTTGTTCCAAGAATTTTACTTCCCGAGTATTGGGTAAGTAATCAAAACTCTTTTATCAAAATAGCAACCTGGTTGCGAATATAAACACACCATAGAGCCGGATCCCTCAGGTTTTGAGCGAATATTTAAATCCCCTTTGAAAGGAAGATCTTAAATATATAAAAAATGAGTTTTGGGGTCCGCTCTAACTTTTAAAATCATTTTGAAGGCTCGCAAACATTTTCAAGAATGTTTGGAGTAGTGCTGATTTAATGGAATAAATCAGTCCCAATTTATTAGAAAATATCTGAATATTATTATTTAAATAATATTCTCATAAAGAATAATCGTTATAAAAATAATTGTAGAAGTTTTAAAACTTATACTTGCAATGAATATTAAATAACCAAAGATATACTTATACAAAGTACTATCTTTGTTTGAATAATCAAAAGTAAGTTTGATTATCGACACATTATTCTTTAATAAAATTAAGTATAATAATTAGTAAATAATCGGAGTCATAAGCCCTCGAATGAATATTCAAAGTAATATTCATTAATAAAATAAAGTTATCGAATAAACCTTATTTGATTCATAGTTTTGAAAACTATATCTATATATATACATAAATATATAATATACTTGGGAGCATCGACTCCCGGTTTTAGAAAAATATTCACCTTTGGGTCCTCTATACTAAGGATATATGCAAATACCTCTTATCTCTAGCATAGGTATTATCAACTGAATCAACAGATATATGTATCAAGATTACGAAAAAGGCATGCATATATACCATATCACATGCTACAATATATCGCAAAAATTTGCTAATTTAACCATCATGCATCTATCACAAGATAATGCATATACATATGTATACATCACAACAACAGTATAACAGGTAGAAAACTTGCCTGAGCGACTGGGGGTTACAAATGGCTTGGGACGAGTCTGGTAACCTATAAACAACATATAAGTTGGAATTAAACCCAAGTCACTTATCAATCTATACTTTAACCAATTTAGACTCTAACGCTCGCTTTGCGCTTACTGATTCTCTTAAGTCGCTCGAGTACCCTCGGCTCCACCATTTTTAATAAATTAACCATTACGAGTTTTAAGGCGATTCTTTCGCGAGTGCCTTACCAACTGCCTAACACAATTTACATAAATGTTTCATACTCCAATTAGTCATTTTAGGTCTTTAACCTATGTTTCAAAGTAAGGTGAGGGGTAATGATTCGTTCGCGAAATGTCGTTACTTAAAACGGTCGTTTCTCCTAAACCGTTCATCGGATTCAAACGAACTACATATCAAAACGAAGCTCGTAACATGAACTATATAATTATGGCAATGGTCAAAACCTAGCAGTGAGTTCACGGGTCCTAATGTTAAGAACAAAAACAGCCTAAAGTAAAACGGACATTACGACGGCTATGTTTACGCGATTACCCAAATTTAAACCACTCCAAATCATCTCACAATCATCTCACAATCAATATCCCAACCAAAACTCCATTCATACTACATCATAACAGCCCCAACAACTTCACATTATCAATTTATACTATTCTTAAATATGAATTTAAACTACACTTAAGTTCATTAATCAACAATCCAAGAACTACCACTCCAAAAACTTTACAAAACCAACTAATCTCTACATTCACAACAAGCAAGCCTCTCATGAATTATAACAACAAAACTTAACCTAATTACTCAAATAAAGTTAGGGTTTGGAGGGGTTATACCTTTCTTGGAGAGTGGAGAATCAATAAGGAAGCTTTAATTAACCACTAGTTATCTTTACTAAGCTTGAATCTTGATGAAATGAATTATTTTGGCTTGGTTGATTGGTTTTGATTTGTTTTGTTACCTTTTTACCATTGTAATTTTTGTGTGGTTCTAATTCAACCAACAACACACTTTGCTTGGTCATGCTTATGTCACCATGTGATGTCACCCTCCCTCCTTTGTCCTCTTCTTATTGGTTTGATGACATCATCCTCACTAATCCCTTTGATTAGCTTTTAATTATTTGGCTAATGACCGCTGATCTGTTATACGGTTCGCTTAACTTTCGTTTTCGTTTATCGTTTGAGGGATCATACCAGGGATCTTATTACTTAGGTTCCCTTAACCTTTCTCAATACATTATATTCCTTTTATGATCCTCTCTTATAATCCTTGAATTTAAATCCATTTTATTCTGTTACCTTATACTCAATTCTTTCGGTATCTGGTGGATTTTCGGGAAAAATCAAAGTGTTCAGATTTGAATTCTGACGATCTTTACATTCACTTATATACCACATAGAGTACTAATAATATCCCAGATGATCAATAAAAGAACCCCTTCATAGTGTAGCGTGAAAAGTTTTCTTAATCAGCATAATCAGCAAAACACTATTTATAAGAGTTTCAAAAATTCCAAAAATTGGGGTTATTACAGTCTCCCCTCCTTAAAAGGATTCCGTCTCGGAATCAGATAGAAAATGAGTAGGGATACTTTCTTAGAATTGCACTTTCTAACTCTTACATAATTTTCCCACATTGTGGTTCTACCATCAAACTCTGACTAGTTTGATAACTCTTCTCCTAAGCATTTGTCCATTTTTGATCTATAACCCTTCCTGGTTGCTCCATGTAGGTTACGTCTGGTTGCATATCCATGCGCTCATATGCCCCTATTTATCTGGCATCCGAATTACACTTCCTTAACATTGATACGTGGAACACGTTATGAACTTGCTACATGATCGGGGGTAGGGCTAGCTCATATGCTAACTTCCCAATACGTCTTAATACCACAAAGGGTCCAACAATTTGTGGACTTAGCTTTCATTTCTTTCCGAACCTCATCAATCATTTCCAAGGGAATACCTATAACAACACTAGGTCCCCTATTTCATACTCTTTGTCCTTTCGAGTCAAATCAGCATACTTCGTGTTCCCATCTTGGGCTACTACCAGCCGTCCTCTGATTAAATCTATTATATCCTTGGTCCTTTGGACCACTGCTGGTCCGAGCATCTTGCGCTCTACAACTTCATCCTAACATAAGGGGGATCGACATTGTCTTCCCTCAAAGATCTCATA
The DNA here is from genome assembly GCF_009905375.1 of Apium graveolens. Taxonomy (NCBI): domain Eukaryota; kingdom Viridiplantae; phylum Streptophyta; class Magnoliopsida; order Apiales; family Apiaceae; genus Apium; species Apium graveolens. Next base: position 266,401,173 of record NC_133652.1, on the reverse strand, counting down.
AGACGACATCTCGATACCTGACATACGATCTATTATCGTGAGAAAACTCAACCCGCGTTAAGTGATCATTCCAAATTCTTTCAAGTCTATTGCACAGACTCTCATTATAGCTTTTATCATTTGAGCTTTTGCTTCTCAATACCCATTCTTTTCCAGTTCGTAATCACTACTACCTTCCGTTCCTAATATTATATTGGTTATATTCTTGCTCGTTAGCGTTCTATTACCTTTTAATAACCACGTCAACCTTAGTATCACGAATGTGTTTCCATTCCGAATACCACCATAACTTTATTACTCCTTTTTCAGCTGTTTCTATTTTCCAAAGTTTGATCAATCATATAGAAGTAAAGGAATTTGTTGAGAGATCACTATGATCATGAACACTTGTTCTATTGCATAGTTAGTACAGAAGGTGGCCAACCTTTAGTACTTGACAAGCAATTAAACAACATGTGGTATCCTACTAGGCTTCTATCACACAGATAGATAGTCATTCGGCAATACCTCCCCTTCTGGAAGGGTTGTTCTTCTCAGCTTATATGAAATGAAAAGGAGAGAAAAGAACGAATTGAAGAGAATTGTATATATATAAAATATACTGCCACAAAATATCTGGCTTGGAATCTACCTCTGAACTATAGAGGTTTGTCATAGGAGAACAAAACATATACGTATATATATCAACATCAAGTATTATAGCATCGTATTTCACATGCCTAAATATTTTTGCTATTCCGTCCATTTCTATGGACCCATGCTCTTCCTCGAGCTTATACCCAATCACCTTTGAAACTCCCTTGATATCGAAAATCGAATCTGGGATCTCATTCTAGACATCATCGTTACTAGAATTCTATGCTTGCACTGCAACCTTCCTCGTATAGTAATACGACTCTCTATTGATAAGAAAGAATAAATATTCAAAAGGTAAATAATCGACCTAGTTTTTCTATCAAAGATAACTTATACATCAACACGACATGATTAGTGGTACTCTATCTCAACATCCATTCCAATACAACTCCCACGATTGTAATCAGCTCATTACTCGCAGAATTATTGCTGCATTACTATGGTCCACCACTGACCTACTGCCGTCATTCACTTTCCATGAAATCTTAATATCTAACCATACGGAGTCCATACATGTAGTATAGAATTCTTCTAAGGAGTTAACATAATCACCATTCATAATTCATGAAGAACACTCCTGATCCTGACATACATATGACATGAAGCAGATAAAATTGCAGAAGAGTTTCAATCAAAGCAACGATAGCAGGTTAATACCATTCTTAATCATATGCCTTAAATAGAAGACTTAACTCAAAGGTTCGTCTAGTCCTTTTTGAAACATGGTCCTGGCTTATCTTAAGATAGTACCTTCTGAGATAGATAGCCCGCTCATGGCGATTACACGAATTAAACCTTTACCAACTACTATTACGGTTGGGTATTGAACAGTCATCAGAAGGAATGTCAATCTTCCAAACCATAATACAACCTTCACAGCTTTAACCATCATCACTGTATTCCTTTGGCACAAGCGCCTATAATTATCCTCTTACCTTTAAGGTGTCGGCCACCTCTTTGGCATTTCCTGATAGTAAAATTTCCTTACAGTCAATGTCATTTTAACCACCTCCAAATAAATTTTCTACCTCATTTCAATCACTGCTTATGTGAAGATGTTTTCCTTAAAATCTGATGAGTAAAAAAAATCACCATTTTTCCATAAGTTATTGCCTCAGTCTTTAGAGGTTAATCACTGTCACGACTGACTCTCAATCATACTTAGAACATCTTTTATCTTAGGTCCTAATTGCCCTGAACAATTTCGACCTTTACTGGTTCGATCCATACTTTCTCGTGGTTTAACATGTGCCCCACTTGGCATCATTATAATTACGTCATATTTCCTTTATAAACATTTCTATTCTTGAGAATTTTGAGTATTACCTTTTTCCTTGTAAAACCTCTAAGGTTATCCTTGAATCGTTCCTCCTGTATTCCCTAGAGACGGGGCATATCAAGATACCATTTATTAATACCAAAATCATTGTCTATATACTTCTGAAAAATTTCTCCACTGATTCCTAAAGGTTGTTATTACCTTAATCCTTTCCAATTCATACTGTCAAAACTCATACTATCCCTATTAAGTGTGAAATGCCAACCTTTATGCATTCCCCTAGAATTCGTCTCAAGTTATCGAAGTTATATCTGTAATCCCACCTTTAAAAAGGTACTTGCATCCTTCCATGGATAAATCAAGTCATATATCCCTGATAAGGGTGTCTTATTCAATCCTTCCCACCTCGATAGTATATGCCTAATTTCACAATAACATATGTATTCAAAATGAGGTCAATCAATATGGCCTCCAAAAGATAACAACGGTTATCCGCTTTTCTTGCCTAATTTGGTAACAATAACAAGGATGTTCTGGAAGATATTGGTTATGTTCAACGTGAACTTCTTCTTAATAATTCCGTATTTACTTTTGTTGTTTATCTCAACAGTCATCTCAGTGTTGGGATATCTCTCATACCTGGCGTCTCCCTTCCTGGGTATCAAGCCACCGGTCTTACACTTCACATTCTTGAAGGTCACTTCCTTCATCCAATTTTCCTAATTTCTTATTTTCTTGTGTCCTCAGTCTATCCGCGTCTCATAATTTATCCTTCGAACTATCTCAAGGTTTCCTTGAATCCTCCCAACTTACAGGGGATAAAATATATGTATCTCTTATTCTTTCAATCATCATCTTTAACTCGTGGTGAATCACCCTCATCCTGATGATTACATACTTTTCTATTTCTATTGCTACGAGTCTTTAGGGTTTCCTCATACCCAACTCCCTTATCATTCCTCAAACTCTATTGCCTTTATATTCATTTCCACTTCAGTTTCTTTTTATTTTCCTTTCTCTTATCATTATTTCACGAACTAACACAACATAAACATTGATTTCAACCATCCCGTACTCTAGATTCGTGTCCTCAGAACGAATCTTGACAACTTTTACAACTTAGATTCATAATTCATCATACTCGTCTGCCTTTGTTTAGGTTCTAAAGCTTTTACACTATCTCCATAACCTTGGGAAGTACTTTCCTGAAAACAATTGACTGAACTTAAATCAGTTTATCATAACCTCTTGCTCCGTGCCTTTCTTGGCCTTTCACCGGCGGGTGGTCTCTCTCTTAGGAGGGTAAGTGACAGAAACAGTCTTTTATGATTCGTCAATCATTTAGAATCTCAAATGATTCCTGTATTTCCTTTAGCCAGGCTCTTTCCTCGACCGGGTCAGCTATTTCCTTGAAACTCTGAGAGCTTAGCGACTTAAAGGTCCTGAAAGAATTTCACACCACATTGTTTCCTCAAGGTGGTGGTTAGGGGTAAAAGTATAAGTTTTGTTTTAGGCAGGTCCATGGATTGCCCAATAGGAGTACCATCCTGGTTCTTCCTATCTTACTCGACTTCTATTTTCTCAGTCTAAATATTTCTTCCTTCTCCTCATAATTGGGGTCATCTTTTAATTTAAAATCCTCATTTTCCACTTCATTATATTCTGGGTTCCTTATAGCTTAATTACGACTATCATGATTATCACATTCAAGGTTTGCCCCTAATCTTATTGGGGGCATAATGCTTGGAAAAAAAAAATTTGAGAATCTCTGGATATTTGTCTTATTTACTTTGCTTAAGTCTTTCCCTCGTTCCGTCCTTGCATGATTGCAAATTATGAATTCTCAAGTTCTATAAACTTCATGACACTCTCTTAAGTGTTAATAGTGCAATTAACAATATGAACTTATCACAAACAGACTGATCTGAACTGAAATTAACGAATATATACATAACCATTTGTTCGAGGGTACAATAACTGAACACATTAAAGAGAATTACATCATTTGATCTGATCGCTTCTATCCCAAAAGTACTACCATAGATAATCATCTAGTCATTAAAACTAATCATTCATAACTTAGGCTAATCCTCCAAAAGCGGTGCTACATGAAATCCTTGTCTGATCGCTCTGGCTCTGCACACTACCATGGATCAAGAAATGCGGGCACGCACGACATCCCTAACCTACTCCATCACAGAGGTGATGAGGTCTAAGATAGTTGCAAGTAGAGCTGGATCAATCTGACCCTCAAGATGGCCTCTAGCTGTAACACGGGTGGTAGTCTCAATCCTTTCCATGCTATGAGCTAATCCCGCCGGAAGTACCCCGCCCTCAATCCTTGGTGCAGTAAGTCGATCCAACAGATCACTCCTAACATTACGGGCCTCAGACAGGCCACCCAAAGTCATGTAATAATCGGCGATAAGAGAAGCCTGAGTGGTTGCATCTAGCAGTCCATGGGGTGCAGGAGGTGCAGGCCCAGGGGGTCCAAATGGATAACCAAGCACGGTATCAGGTGACAATGGTGCAGGAGATAAATGTGGCATTTCCTCAGTAGGTGCTGGGCTCTGTACAGGGGAGGGAACAGGAATTGGTGGAACCTCATGGATGTCTTCAGGAACCTCGGGAAGAGGGTCTGATACTGGTATAATTGGTATCGTGGAAGGCCCCACTCCTTCTGCCCTCATTAACCTTTGGGCCCTTGGTAACTCTTCATCCTCTAGTGCCACCCTCGCGGCCATTCTTGCTCTGGTAGTCGCCCTGACTACGGTCATCAATTCCTCAGCGGTCCTCTCTTCATTCTCGTCAGGATCCTCCACGAGATCCTTCTCGGCAATAATCCCTTCTGGGATAACATCCTCAACCGCAACATTCTCAATATGAATCTCATACGGTCCCTCGTTAGGGTACTCTATCGGATTCACAATTTGATCTCCAACATGCAATAAAACATCCTCATGCTGATGCTCCTGAACCTCAGGGTTCGGTGCCCCGCTGCCCTATACGAGAACGTACTATGTTACTATCATAATATTTATAAGGGTTCCCGTAAGGTTTTTAACTATCAGTACTACGTTAGGTAGCCCGACTATGAACTTGGCAAGAGTTCTTATTATCTTAATGAACTTATTATTTTAACGTCATATCATCTCTGAGGTTTATAACGCTTGGCTCTGATACCATTTCTGTAACACCCCCAAATCCGGGGTCGGGGATTCGGGTTGTCACGAGTTCCATATCCCTTAACAACACTTAATCTTAGCAATCAACCAATTACTGCGTACTGTGACCCCACAATATACACACACACACACCGCAAGTTATAGTCTCAGAGATGAATACCCAAAAAAAATAACACAAGTCATTTTATTCAACATTATAAGCCATTACACCTCAAGAAGGTTCTGAATAAATTTATATTTCTTTGCCATTATTAAAATTCATATTATACATAAGTCTGGTTCATCAATAGTTGAAAACCTAGCCTATTGGTAGCTCCTACCTCAGCTACGGCGGCATCGACGCTTACAGAAAACTGCGGAACATTTTCTAACCGCTTGCGAATTGGAAGCTTGGTCCTGTTCATCTTGTCTATCTGATGTTGTGTGATGAAAGAAGAAAGCAAGGGTGAGCAACAAGCCCACCAAAATAATATGTATAATGATTTACAATATATGAGCATTCTCATAGTACTCATGAAAGTCTTGGTCAAGAAGAAATGAACCAAGTTTGATATCTTACCGCGACCAAGTCGCAAAATATTCAGTATATATGTATATATTCTTTTCAAAATCTTGGAAGTCCTCTTCCATGCATAATATACACAGAGTTCCAGTTTATAACTGTATAAAAATATCGTTGCAAGGTGATCTCATATATCTAACCTTGTCTCAACATTTTTCTAAAAATCTTTGTCATGCATAAGATAATCATTTACTAGATATAAGTTTAAAAGATGAAGTTACAAGATACTCCAATATACTTATATCTTTTCCGAATACTACTTGAACTACCACCGTTCAAGTTATAATTAGTTCATCACATAGACTAAGCTACAAGACAAAACTTGTATAGAATCAATCTTTAAAATATCATCAAAATAAAATGAAGTTACGAGATACTTCATTTGATGCAAACATCATTTTGAAAGCTTGACCCTGCCAACACTCAACAATCGCCCAACCGTAGCCTTCCTATCGAAGTGCTCTGGGTAGTGTTGCAGAAATATCCAATTGGATGATGAACTCATTACGGGAGTTTGCCGCGCCAGGAAGACCACTTACGATGATCAGTCGTAGTAGTACAACCCCACCATTTTCTACATGTAGAGGAGAACCTGTCGGATTTACTTGTCAACCGAACACTGGACTCCTAAGGAATGGACCGTCTTAGCGGAACTTCCAGGCCATTTGGACCAATATAATTAGGCTGGGCCGGCGCCACTCGACCACTTACGCCACTCCTAGTTCAGATGAAATCCATGACTCTGAAACGTAAAGCTCGTCCCCACTTTCCCCAAGTAGAAACTTGTTGATACGGCTCCACCAAGAAGTCGTATCTAGTTGGAAAGGGAAACTCACCGATATTTCCCAGGCGATGCCTGTTAATGGATTAACTTGTTCCAAGAATTTTACTTCCCGAGTATTGGGTAAGTAATCAAAACTCGTTTATCAAAATAGCAACCTGGTTGCGAATATAAACACACCACAGAGCCGGATCCCTCAGGTTTTGAGCGAATATTTAAATCCCCTTTGAAGGGAAGATCTTAAATATATAAAAAATGAGTTTTGGGGTCCGCTCTAACTTTTAAAATCATTTTGAAGGCTCGCAAATATTTTCAAGAATGTTTGGAGTAGTGCTGATTTAATGGAATAAATCAGTCCCAATTTATTAGAAAATATCCGAATATTATTATTTAAATAATATTCTCATAAATAATAATCTTTATAAAAATAATAGAAGTAGAAGTTTTAAAACTTATACTTGCAATGAATATTAAATAACCAAAGATATACTTATACAAAGTACTATCTTTATTTGAATAATCAAAAGTAAGTTTGATTATCGACACATTATTCTTTAATAAAATAAAGAATAATAATTAGTAAATAATCGGAGTCATAAGCCCTCGAATGAATATTCAAAGTAATATTCATTAATAAAATAAAGTTATCGAATAAACCTTATTCGATTCATAGTTTTGAAAACTATATCTATATATATATATACATAAATATATATAATATACTCGGGAGCATCGACTCCCGGTTTTAGACAAATATTCACCTTTGGGTCCCCTATACTAAGGGTATATGCAAATACCTCTTATCTCTAGCATAGGTATTATCAACTGAATCAACAGATATATGTATCAAGATTACGAAACAGGCATGCATATATACCATATCACATGCTACAATATATCGCAAAAATTTGCTAATTTAACCATCATGCATCTATCACAAGATAATGCATATACATATGTATACATCACAACAACAGTATAACGGGTAGAAAACTTGCCTAAGCGACTGGGGGTTACAAATGGCTTGGGACAAGTCTGGTAACCTATAAACAACATATAAGTTGGAATTAAACCCAAGTCACTTATCAATCTATACTTTAACCAATTTAGACTCTAACGCTCGCTTTGCGCTTACTGATTCTCTTAAGTCGCTCGAGTACCCTCGGCTCCACCATTTTTAATAAATTAACCATTATGAGTTTTAAGGCGATTCTTTCGCGAGTGCCTTACCAACTGCCTAACACACTTTACATAAATGTTTCATACTCCAATTAGTCATTTTAGGTCTTTAACCTATGTTTCAAAGTAAGGTGAGGGATAATGATTCGTTCGCGAAATGTCGTTACTTAAAACGGTCGTTTCTCCTAAACCGTTCATCGGATTCAAACGAACTACATATCAAAACGAAGCTCGTAACATGAACTATATAATTATGGCAATGGTCAAAACCTAGCAGTGAGTTCACGGGTCCTAATGTTAAGAACAAAAACAGCCTAAAGTAAAACGGACATTACGACGGCTATGTTTACGCGATTACCCAAATTTAAACCACTCCAAATCATCTCACAATCATCTCACAATCAATATCCCAACCAAAACTCCATTCATACTACATCATAACAGCCCCAACAACTTCACATTATTAATTTATACTATTCTTAAATATGAATTTAAACTACACTTAAGTTCATTAATCAACAATCCAAGAACTACCACTCCAAAAACTTTACAAAACCAACTAATCTCTACATTCACAACAAGCAAGCCTCTCATGAATTATAACAACAAAACTAAACCTAATTACTCAAATAAAGTTAGGGTTTGGAGGGGTTATACCTTCCTTGGAGAGTGGAGAATCAATAAGGAAGCTTTAATTAACCACTAGTTATCTTTACTAAGCTTGAATCTTGAAGAAAATATAAGAAAACACAAAGTTAGTTCTTGAAAACACTATTCACCAAGCACTTTGATGAATTGATTAGCTATGTAAATCATGGAATCTTGAGCTTTAACTTATGGCTCATCTAAGTTATGAATTATGGAAGCTAAAGAAACAAACCTCTTGATTTTTGAAGGTGTGTAGCTAGGGTTTTGAAATTTCTTCCTTGGTTTAAGAAGAAAAAGCCGAGAGCTTTTGTTCTTGAAGAAGAGAAGTCAACTTCTAATTTTGATGAAATGAATTGTTTTGGTTTGGTTGATTGCTTTTGATTTGTTTTGTTACCTTTTTACCATGGTAATTTTTGTGTGGTTCTAATTCAACCAATAACACACTTTGCTTGGTCATGCTTATGTCACCATGTGATGTCACCCTCCCTCCTTTGTCCTCTTCTTATTGGTTTGATGACGTCATCCTCACTAATCCCTTTGATTAGCTTTTAATTATTTGGCTAATGACCGCTGATCTGTTCTACGGTTCGCTTAACTTTCGTTTTCGTTTATCGTTTGAGGGATCATACCCGGGATCTTATTACTTAGGTTCCCTTAACCTTTCTCAATACATTATATTCCTTTTATGATCCTCTCTTATAATCCTTGAATTTAAATCCTTTTTATTCTGTTACCTTATACTCAATTCTTTCGGTATCTGGTGGATTTTCGGGAAAAATCAAAGTGTTCAAATTTGAATTCTGACGATCTTTACATTCACTTATATACCACATAGAGTACTAATAATATCCCAGAAGATCAATAAAAGAACCCCTTCATAGTGTGGCATGAAAAGTTTTCTTAATCAGCATAATCAGCAAAACACTATTCATAAGGGTTTCAAAAATTCCAAAAATTGGGGTTATTACAATGGGTCTAGAAGTAGCACCCAGTCCATTGTAGAAATAGTTTATAATCATCCAATCAGGCATGCGGTGGTGTGGGCACTTCCTTAGCATCTCCTTATATCGATCCCAAGCCTCACACCAAGATTCACCAGTTTGCTGAGCAAACTGAGTAAGAGCATTCCTGATTGCAGCGGTCTTCGCCATAGGGAACAATTTATTAAGAAACTTTTGAGCAAGATCCTCCCAAGTGGTGATAGACCCTGGTGGTAGAGAATGTAACCAGAACTTTGCTTTATCCCTCAGAGAGAATGGGAAGAGTCGCAGCTTGATAGCATCTTCAGTCACACCATTGAACTTGAAAGTGTTGCAGATCTCAACATAATGTGCATGTCGGGGTCTTCAGTAGGAGAACCCCCAAACTTAACTGAGTTTTGTATCATCTGAATCGTGTTTGACTTGATCTCAAAAGTGTTAGCCGAGATGGCTGGCCTGATAATGCTTGACTGAATATCATTAATCTTAGGCTGAGAATAGTCCATCAAAGCCTTAGGAAATTCTGTTTGATCCCCCATCACTACTAAAACCGGTTCTTCGACTTTCTCTTCTTCTTCTACCTTCTCTTCGTCCTCAAAAACCTCCCTTCGAACCACTACAACTTCTTCCTCGGCTTTATCCAGAGTTCTCTTATGAGACTGCGAATGCGTATGCACACACACTCGCTTGAGTACCTGAAATAAGACAAAGAGACAGATAAGTAATAATGTCCGAGTCAATGAACTTTAACGACCACTGATGACAAACACATAAACTAAAAATTAACACCGAGTCCCCGGTAGCGGCGCCAAAAACTTGTTAGTCGCTAAACACGCACTAAAATACACACAAGTATAAGTATTCACAAGTAGTATAAGATATAAATCAGATTCATTCCCACAGAGACTGATTAGGTTAACTTGTAATTTATGCACTTATGCAACAATGATATGGCTATTATTCAATGTTAAGACGAATAACAAATTGAGATTGTTTTATAACTAAGAATTAAACTAATAATTATAACTAAGAGAATAAGAATGATTGAATTAATATATATGACAAACATGGGATTCTAACTTCATTAAATACTTCATTCAATAGTCTTTTCATTCATAACCTTAGCATGTAATAGTGATGACACTAATTAGATAGCACGAAACTGATAAACGCCAACTTTCGTTGCACGAATACCATACTACCAGACATCCAAAAAATAGATAAAAGCTAAATAGACACCAATTATATTGAGACCCTATATGTCTCTAGAATTTGACAACATAACGGTTTAACGCACAAGTTATCTATCATGATTACATAGGGCAAGTAAGATGGTTAAAATTACCTACTACTACTCATGCATAACAATAACACATGAACCTATGCTAGCATGGCAAGTTCTAAATCCTTAAATTCACTTTCGCTTCATTAAGAATTAACACACTATCTTATAAGTTCGCGACGCTCATAAAACGAATAAGCACAACCAATACTAGGCTATCATACAATCACCACACACTAAAGCATCGAAACAAATTAACTAAAGAAATCCATAAATAAATTCGCTAGAACCCCACGATAACAATTAGCCCATAATCGGACTCATCATCAACGTGGGTTCTGATGAAAGCATGGTATAATAAACTTAGTCTTTATAAACGAATAATAAACAAAGTATGACACAAGAGTATAGGTTCAAGAATAAGAAAAATAGCATCCAACATTACAACTTAAACAAAGAATAACATGTTAAAACTAGGTCTTCTTCGCCTTGGTTGAATTGTGCTAAAACGGTCTTCTTTAGTCCTTCTTCTTGTGCTCTGATGTGTCTCTTCTGAAAAACGAGCTTAATTATGTATATATAGCAGCCTCATGCAGAGTAGAAGTCTTTTGGATCAAAATCAGAGTAGAAACAGGATTCTTTGAATTCGACCTGGCGCGGCCGCGCGCTTGACCAGTACGGGCGCGCTGAGTTTCTGGACTTTGGGCGCGGCCGTGCACTATCACAGCGCGGCTGCGCTAACTCCTTGGATCAACTTTCGATTTCTTCATTTTCTTGCTAATTTGAGCCGGCTTCTAAAGAGCTTTTATTCCAACACCACCTTAACACCAAATTAGATAATGCCTGAAAATGCAAAAACACTAGAAACCACATTAAAATACCAACAACTTGAGTACAATTACACCAATTCAAAGCTTTACGGAGCGTATAAAGTGTCATAAATGTCACTCAACAGTTTCGTACTAGGCCCTTGGAGCTTGCTTCAAACCATAGAGTGCTTTATCCAGTTAGTAGACATAATCTGAATACTTTGAATCACTGAACCCTGGAGGCTGTTCAACATAAACTTCCTCTTCAAGTTCTCCATTTTAAAATGCACTCTTTATATCCACTTGAAATATTTTAAACTTCTTGTGAGCATCATAGGCTAGAAAAATTCTTATTGCCTCAAGCCTTGCAACTGGAGCGAAAGTTTCATCATAATCAATGCCTTCTTGCTGTGAATAGCCCTTTGCAATCAGTCTAGCTTTGTTTCTTGTAACAATGCCCTCACTTTCAGTTTTGTTTCTGAACACTCACTTTGTGCCAACTACAGATATGTTCTTTGGTATTGGCACAAGAGTTCAGACTTTGTTCCTTTCAAATTCATTAAGCTCATCTTGCATTGCTGTAACCCAGTCAACATCTTCAAGAGCTTCTTCCACCTTCTTGGTTTCAGTTTGAGATAGAAAAAAAATGGTAGAGACATTCATTTTGAGTGGCTTTTCTAGTTCTTACACCACTGTCAAGGTTTCCAATGATTAAGTCAGGTGTGTGTGACTTAAACCATTTTTTTGCAGATGGAAGTTGACTCCTTGAAGAAGAACCTCCCCTTGATCCATGAACTCTCTGTTATTTCTTTGACTAGTACAATTATCATTTCCCGATACTCCCCTAAATCAGTGTTCCCATTGTTATCAGCATTTGACTCATCAAAGTTTGAGGAATTTGAGTCTGATGATCTATCTACTGATGTCTCTTCATTTGAATCACTTGTAGAAGTCTCTGGATTGGAATCATGTTTCTCCCCCTTAACATATGCTTCAGTTTTAGAAGAATTTCCATTGTCATGTGGATCATCAGATCTTTGAGTGATATCAGGATTTATTGTATTAGGATCATGATTTAAAAGTTCGACATATGGTACTTCATTTTCAAATCTCAATATTCTAGACCTGTTATCTTTTTGTCATCAAAAGATACATGTATAGACTCAATGATTGTTCTTGTTCTCAGATTGTAAACTCTGAAGGCTTTTGTAGATAATGGATTTCCCACAAAAATGCCTTCATCAGCTTTTAGATCAAACTTGATCAGCTGCTCCGGATGAGTTTTAAGAACAAAACACTTACAACCAAAAATGTGAAAGTACTTCGAATTTGGCTTCTTTCCCTTCACCATCTCAAATGGTGTTTTTCCATGCCTGTTGATCAATGTTACATTTTTTGTAAAGTAAGAAGTTTGAACAGCCTCATCCCAGAAGTAGGTAGACAATCTTGCTTCTTCTAGCATGGTTCTTGCAGCTTCTATGAAAGTTCTATTCTTTCTTTCAACAACTCCATTTTGTTATGGAGTTCTAGGAGCAGAAAACTCTTGTTTTATCCCCTTGAGTTTGCAGAACTCTTCCATAGAGCTATTCTTGAACTCAGTTCCATTATCACTTCTGATAATCTTCACTTTGTATGTTGATCCTTTTTCCAGTTCTCTTACATGATAAAAAAGAATGGATGGAGATTCATCCTTGGTGTGCAGAAAATACACCCATGTGTATCTTGTATGTTCATCAACAATTACGAGTGCATACCTCTTCATGGCAATTGAAATAACATTTACTGGACCAAAGAGATCAATATGAATTAGATCATTGTTGGGTTTCGAGCACATAAAAAAACGGAAATAGTAATAAAAAACGTGAAAAAACAGAATTTTCGAAACCCACCGCAGGATCCATATAAAAAATATATTTAATTCGTAGATCAGATTGTTTACCTTAAGAAGCTTTACCAATTAGTTGACTAATGGAGATCCAAAGCTTTTTTAATCACCATGCATCCCACTCTCGCGATCTACGCTCTTTAGGTATCCACATGAATGCTTGAACTCAAGGATTGGATGTGTACTATCACAAACTCATTTCTTCTTACTCTCTCCATCTTCTCTCTTGGTGGCTAGGGTTTTAGTAAAAGTCTTACTTACAAAATCTGCCACACATGAGATATTATATAGAGAGTAGAAAAAGAATTACAACTCTTAACTAATTAGGAGTTATTATTAATTCGAAAGTCCTATTTGTATAATAGTTAGGTTACACTTAATTATTTAACAACTGAATTTCATAATTGATATTAGTAAATTCGAATATCATTATTTATCTAATTAATTAAGTCGAACTAAATTAATTTAAATCTAATTTAAATTAAATAATCCTTCAAGCATTCTTTGTGTGTGACCCTATAGGTTATTATTATTTTGACAACGAATTTTAAATCTAATTTAAAATTGTAAACAATGAGCGGCATCTAGTAATACATCATTGATATCCAAGTAATAATAATTGAATCGATGATCGATTAAACCTTTCGTGAATAATGTTCAATGTAATATAATCCCTTTAACCAAATATTATAGATTAAACTATAGGCGTGTAATATGTCATCCTCATCATAGTTTAATCCAAATTTCCTTGATCAATGAGTAGATTATCATAACAAATAAACATTTGAGCGTGACCACACATTTCATAGTTTAGCTAACACAAGAGGCCAATAATATCACTCCTAAAATAGGAGGGTTAAATCCCATCTAGATTATTCATATTTCTCATACGATTCATAATATACCCAATATCTACTTTTATCATTATCCGGTCAAGGATAACTTTTAATGAAATCAATGTATATTAATTTTCGTATAGAAATATAATGACTTCAGGTCTAAGGACCATTACATCATTATCACTATGAGAATTACTTATGACACAATAGACATGTAGAATCTCACATCAGGTCTGTCCAGCACCATGTACATTTACATATGCCTGTGTTTTTTACTTTAGTATCACTATACCTATGATCAATGAGATGTGATCATCAGTCAACAAACGCACTAGTCTTAATACATTATTATTGTCCCTTAAATAAGAATACTCGACTAGGGACCTTTAGGAATATTGATACTATTCTCATAATCTCATTTCTAAGTCACGTACTTAGAGATATAGAATTGTATATCATATTCCAAGGACATTTATTAATCTAACATTTATATCTCAGTAAATTAAGAATTAATAAATTATAAAGGAAATAATCGATAGAACATAAATATTAATAATCCAAATGTCTTAAACTAAAATTTAATATTGTTGTCTCTAGGGCACAAACACTAACAATCTCCCACTTGCACTGGAGCCAATCACCCATGTATCTAATACTCATGAAACTAGTATGACCATCGTGCTTCTGCTGCGACAAAATCTTAGTCAGTAGGTCTGCAACACTATCATTACTGTGCACTTTACATTTATATCTCCTTAATCATTAATCTCATTAATAAGGTGATATCGCTTAAGGACTGCCTAAACAGTCTCATTGGCTGTTTTGAAAGCATCAATATATTCGGCTTCTATTATAGAATCATCAATGTTCTTGTTGTGAACTATTCAAGCTAACATCAATTATATTTAGACAAAATACAAAACATACATAAATATATAATCATCATTGTCTGTCCAAAAATTAGGTTCAGAAACTAACATCAGTGTAACCCTTTAAAACTAGTTCCCTATCTTCTCCATACACCAAAAATAAATATTTAATCCTCGTTAAGTACTTAAAAATATTCTTGAAAACTATCCAGTGACCCTCACCTGGATTAGACTGGTATCTGATCGTCATGTTCAAAGTATATGAAACATCAGGATAAATACATATCATTATATACATTATAGATCCAATTGCTGACTCATCTAGAACTTTCTCAAAAGGCCCTTATCATCTAATGATTTAGGGGCAATTATCTTATGAGATCACTATCCTATGAGACATCATGACATATCATCTCTGCCTCCTGCATCCTAAAATGATGCAATACTTTATCAATGTATGTACTGCGACTAGATGGATTAATCTCCTCAATCTATCTTTATAGATCTTAATGCCTAATATATAGGTAGCATCGCCTAAGTCTGTCATCGAGAAACTATTACTCAACCAAGTCTTAACAGTGTGCAGAGAAGGTATACCATTCCTTATTTGTTATATGTCATCTACATATAATACTAGGAATGTCACATGGCTCCCACTAACCTTCTTGTAAACACATGGTTCATCTTCACTTTGAATAAAGCCAAACTCTTTGACTGTTTCATCAAAATGAATATTCCATCTCCTTGAGGCTTGCTTCAATCTATAAATAGATAGAAGAAACTTACAGACCATCTTAGCAAAATTTGGTTCGAAAAAACCCTCAGGTTGTATCATATATACATCCTCTTCAAGGATCCCATATAAGAAAGCGGTTTTGACATCCACAAATCTCATAGTCAAATAAGCAGCTATTGCTAGCAAAATCCCGATGGATTTGACCACAATAACTGGTGAAAAAGTCTCATCATAGTCTATACCATGATTTTGTTTGAAACCTTTTACCACTATTCGTGTCTTATAGGTCCGTACTTTACCATCCATGTTGGTTTTCTTCTTGAAAACCCACACGCACCCTATAGGTTTTACCCCTTCGAGTGGATCAACTAAAGTCAATACTTTATTTTGATACATGGATTTCATCTTGGATTTCATGGCCTCCAGCCATCTCTCGGAGTCTTGACTGTTCATAGCATCTTGGTAGGTGAGAGGCTTATCATAATCCGTAAGCATCACATCACCATCTTGAGTCAAAGGAAATCCATAATTTCTTTCGGGCTCATGGTGAATCCTACTAGATCTACGAACAACCTTTGTTTCCTGAACATGATTACTTTCAACATTTTAATGTACATCATGATCTTATTACAACTCTGGTTCAATGTTATCATGTGGTTCTCGATCTTCATCGAGATGCATTGTCCTCCCACTGATTTTCTTAGAAAGTAGTTCTCCCTCAAGAAATACAGCGGCCCGAGCAACAAACACTTTATTCTCGGAAGGATTCTAAAACCTATACCCTAGTCTCACTTGGGTATCCCATAAAATAACATCTATCTAATTTTGGTCCAAGCTTGACAGAGGCTAAACGTTTTACAAACGCTTCACGTCCCTAAATTTTCATAAATGACATGCTATGATGTTTATCAATCCATATCTCATATTGAGTATTTTGAACCGCTTTAGTCGGAACTTGGTTAAGTGTATATGTAGCCGTTTCTGGAGCATAACCCCAAAAACTAATTGGAAGATCCGCTTGACTCATCATCGATCGCACTATGTCCAATAAAGTACGATTTCTCCTCTTAGAATCTCTATTCGGTTAAGGTGTTCCAGAAGGAGTAAGTTGTGATATAATATCACACTCCTTTAGGAAACTCTTGAATTTGAGGCTTAAGTATTCTCCCCCACGATCTGATCGTAAAACTTTTATACTTTCCCCTGTTTGCTTTTCTACTTCGGCTTCATATTCTTTGAACATTCCAAAAAAATCGGATTTGTTCTTCATAAGAACCACATATCCATATCTACTGAAATCATCAGTAAATGTTATGAAGTAGTATAAGCCACCCATTGCCATCATACGCATTCGACCACATACATCATTATGTATAAGTCCTAATAGTTCGGTGGCCCTTTCATCTGATCAGTTAAAAGAAGCTTTAGTCATTTTGCCAATGAGACAAAGTTCGCATCTTTTATATGATCAAAATCAAACTTATCCAAGTATCCATCTGTATGTAAATTAGAAATGCATTTCTCATTAATATAGCATAAACGACAATGCTAGAGATAACATTTGATTTGAGTCATCGTAGAATATATAAATTGTTAACTAATTGTGCAACATTACAAGCCTTATCATTAAAATAGAATAAACAACTATTGTTTATTTAATTAAAATGAAAACCTTTCTTGTCTTGACAAGAAATTGATTTAATGTATCCGCTAAAGGCGGGCACGTAATAACAATTTATCAAGTTCTCAATCTCGCCTTATGGGCAGAATTAGGTATCGAGTTCCTTTAACTAGAGCAACAACTATTGCTCCAATTCTGACCCGATACCTGAAGCTTGACCATTACTGGTCTTCTTTAGATCTTCCAAACATGCTCGACAATTTAACTTCCAATCATCCAGTTATTTTCACAGAATTGACAATCATCTCTTTTAGCAACACCACTATCAGGCTTCAAAAGCCCTTTGGGAATTGACTTTGGTTTGGCACCGAATAAGATCAAATATTCAGCTTGCCTATCCACTTTCCTTCCCCATTTTCATTCCATGTGTACGTCATCAATATGGACGTAATTCATGCCTTTACTGTGTTATTTTCAGCAGTTCTAAACATGCTTAACAACCCAGTGAGTGTTCTGTCTATCTAATTCCTTTTGTTCTTAACAAACTGAGAATATAAATTGTTCAAAGATTGTTTGATCAAATTAATCTGAGTCTCTAGATCAATCTTGAAATTCAAAATATCAAGGTACATATACCTATCATCTTTAGAACATATGGTCCGACCGGATATCATTCTCCCATTAACGCAAAAGTATAGTTCCTTATTATTGTCAAATCTTTATGATGAGCCTATCCTTCAAACATCCTTTGAAGGTGCTCAATCATATCTTAAGCATCATTATGCTCTTGCACTCATAATTACAAGCATGAGACATGAAACATCAGTTGCATTATAAATTTGCTTCTGGTAAGCATTTTGTTCCGCACATGTTTCATTCTCAGCTAGAAGAAATAAGGGAGGGGTTTGAGTGACATCCTTGAACCTGAGGACAATACTCAAGTTCCCATGTCAGATGAGGAAATTATTTCATGTCAGCTTGTCCTTCTCAAGGACTATTACATAGAGAAAATATTTGTGTTATTTGTCATTTGATATATACAACATTAAAGTGCATAAAATGAATTAGTCTACAGATGATCATTAAATTAGGTTCAAGTGATTATTTATATATATTCACAATATATATCTCCCACTATTTTTATCAAATCAATAGCCCTAACTATTAATTTGGAAAAAATATCTTCTATATCCTTTCTAGAGAGCCAAGATCCATATTTCACCATGTGTTAGGTCAGCTTTGGCTTTTCTCCTAAAACATGATTATTTAGGTAGACAACATTTGTCAATTATATCAACTATATAACTCTTGGATAGCTTGTTGGAATAATATTTGTTCATATTTATCTAATAAATCTCGCCAAACTCTATGCCTCTAAGTTCACAATTCTATTGTGGTAACTTAGTTAAGTCAAACATAATAGTCAAAAAGTATCAATATACTTCAACACATCTCCCACGATAAATGGGAGTACTTCGCTTTGGCGAACCCACTCTTTATTGATCTAGGGGTTAATGCTTTGGACTCATTGGAAGTCATCTGATCAACTTAATATTAACTTTAGGGTTTGTTAATTTTAAAACGATCATGATCCCATTATAAAGAGATTCCCCATTTTTCCTTGAATAAAATACTTCAAATCAATATTCGTCTATGGTTTGATTTCCAGGTAGTGAGGGAGTCACAAAGGTCTCGCTTAAAACCCAAAACCTTACAACTTCAATGAACTCGCTTTTGACAAAATCGCCCCATTTCAGAAATAAAGAAAATTTGTATTTTATTTTGTGTTTCATAAACACGAGAATCTCATAATTGTTTGTTTATTTTAAAATCTTGAGTCGTTACAGATTTTATCTTGTTTAGAAAGCATGGCATGGGTGTCGTATCTAATATATACATCCTTAATCTCATTAAGCATGCATCTTTATAT
The DNA here is from genome assembly GCF_009905375.1 of Apium graveolens. Lineage (NCBI taxonomy): Eukaryota > Viridiplantae > Streptophyta > Magnoliopsida > Apiales > Apiaceae > Apium > Apium graveolens. Next base: position 266,381,952 of record NC_133652.1, on the reverse strand, counting down.
ACTACTCTACGCATACATTCATCATATGCGCATATATATGTAAAGTGCAATAAATAAACGTGGTTGGTTATGGCTTCATCCTATGTGATCTTCATCAATCTAATGACAAAGATCTAGGTCAATCTAAGGTGAAAAATAAATACAAGCTAACTATTACATGTCTTTTTTCTTGTCGGGCTTCCTTGGATGGCCTCCATGTGAGATTACCCTTCCTTAATCTTCAAATCTTCATGTCTTCATGTACATTACACGAATGAAAAATAAAAACTAATCTAATGTACTTACAATAAGAACTCGAGTTACATTCTAGATTTAATAATTACAAGATCAAACGACATGCAAACCGTATTTAGAAAAAAAACCCATTAACATAAGGTCATAAGTCATAACCATCCACCATGCTCAATTAACACATAAGAACATGTTAAAACACATAACATGATCTTAACATATCATACCCATCATAATCTAATCATAAAAACCAAATATGGCAAAAATCAGAAAATTCAAAATTAAATCTAATAACTTTAAATTGAGATTACAAAGCCTAAATGACGTCAAATGCCTTACAGATCAGTCGATGATATAAATAGCTATCGGTTTCGTTCAGACGCTCGATTTCATATGAAATAGCGTATTCGTTCACCAAAATCGGACACCAGATCCAGATTTCAGCAAATTTGCTGCATCCGATTCAGAATCGTATCAAATACGATTCATATTATAAGAACAAACATTATTCATGTATATATCAGTATATATACAGATTATATAATCATCATATAATTATACAACTCTCATGAATATCATATATTCAAAACTATACATATATACGTATATATAAACATAACAACATGCAAAATATACAAAATCGCATACACAACAGTCATGGAAGATTGTATATGTGTTATCATAGTAAAACCAATAAACACATATACGAATTAAACACTTTTCGTAAGTAGCTCTGATGTCATTGAAGGGTTTCAAGCACATAAATGCAACGGAAACAGTAATTAAAAACGTGAAAAACCAGAATTTTCGAAACCCACTGCAGAATCCATGCGAAACATATATTTAATTTGTAGATCAAATTTTTTACCTTAAGAAGCTTTAACGATTGGTTGACTAATGGAGATCCAAAACTTTTTCAATGACCATGCATCCCACTCTCGCGATCTACGCTCTATCGGTATCCACACGAATGCTTGAACTCAGGGATTGGATGTGTACTAGCACAAACTCGTTTCTTCTTACTCTCTCAATCTTCTCTCTTGGTGGCTAGGGTTTTAGTAAAAGTCTTGCTTACAAAATAGCCACAAGAGATATTATATAGAGAGTAGAGAAAGAATTATAACTCTTAACTAATTAGGAGTTATTATTAATTCAAAATACCTATTTGTATAATAATTAAGTCACGCTTAATTATTTAACAACTGAATTTCATATTTAATATTAGTAAATTCGAATATCATTATTTATCTAATTAATTAAGTCATACTTAATTAATATTATAAATAATTTGAACTACATTAATTTAATTTAATCCAATTTAAATTAAAAAATCCTTCAAACATTCTTTATGTATGACCCTATAGGTTATTATTACGTTGACAGTGAATTTTAAATCTAATTTAAAATCGTAAACAATGAGCGGCATCTAGTAATACATCATTGCTACCCAAGTAATAATAATTGAATCGGTGATCGATTAAATCTTTCGTGAATAATGTATAATATAATATAATCCCTTTAACCAAATATTATAGATTAAACTAGAGGCATGTAACGTGTCATCCTCATCATAGTTTAATCCAAGTTTCCTTGATCAATGAGTAGACTATCATATCAAATCAACATTTGAGCGTGGCCACACATTTCATAGTCTAGCTCACACAAGAGGCCAATAATCCCACTCATAAAATAGAAGGGTTAAATCCCATCTAGATCATTCATATTTCTCATACGTTTCATAATATACCCAATGTCCACATTTATCATTACCCGGTTAAGGATAACATTTAATTAAATTAATGTATATTAATTCTAGTATAGAAATATAATGACTTCAGGTCTAAGGACCATTACATCATTATCACTGTGAGAATTACTTATGACACAACAGATATGTAGAATCTCACATCGGGTCTGTCCAGCACCATGTACATTTACATATGCCTGTGTTTTTTACTTTAGTATCACTATACCTATGATCAATGAGATATGATCCTCAGTCAACAAACACACCAGTCTTAATGCATTATTATTGTCCCTTAAATAATAATACTCGACTAGGGACCTTTAGGAATATTGATACTATTCTCATAATCTCATTTCTAAGTCACGTACTTAGAGATATAGATTGCATAACATATTGCAAGGACATTTATTAATCTAACATTTATATCGCAGTAAATTAAGAATTAATAAATTATAAAGGGAATAATCGATAGAACATAAACATTAATAATCCAAATGTCTTAAACTAAAACATCATAATGTTGTCTGTAGGGCACAAACACTAACAATGATATGGTTCAAGAATGGAGGATTCAGTTTTACTCTTGAAAGATATTTTCCTTTGCTCGACTTTCTGGCATGAGTCACATAAGCCATCAGGAGTAAACACTGCATTGGAAAATCCTCTCACAAGATATTTCTTCACAAGTTCATTGATATTGTTGAAGTTGAGGTGAGAAAGTCTTTTGTGCCAGTTCCAGCTGTCTTCCACAGATGCTCTACTTAGTAGACAAACTTCTGATACATCAGTATTTGTGGAGACCCTGCCTTCATATAAACTACCATTTCTTGCAGCAGTCATTGCAATCTTGCCATCAGACTTACTGACAATTTCACAATGCTCCTTATAGAATTTGACATAGTTACCTCTGTCACATATTTGACTCACACTGATCAGATTATGCTTGAGTCCTGCAACCAGAGCTACATTTTCAATGATGACATTTCTAACTTTGATTTTGCCACATCCCAAGATTTTTCCTAAGTTGCCATCTCCATAAGTAACACTCGGGCTAACCTTCTCCTCAAATTTTGGTAGCAAGAATTTATAACCAATCATGTGTCCTGAGCATCCACTGTCCAAGACTAGAGTATTCCTCCTGTTATCCCGCAATCAGTATTTGAAATCAGTTAGTATTTTTAAGGACCCAAACTTGCTTGGATCCTTAGGCCTTTTTAAGTTTGTTAACATATGCAGCAGAAGACTTTTTATCAGAGTTTATGTTAACATCCTTACTATCAGTATTTACACATGTCGAAACAGATTTTACTTTATTTAAAGAGAGTTTCTGTTTATAATAATCATAATACAAACTGTGATACTCTTTACATGTATAAATAGAGTGTCAAACACTACCGCAATGAAAACAAGGACTCTGTGGTTTATATCTAACTGTTCTATTCCTAAACTCTGATTTGGAAGGAACATTATTTATCTCTTTATTCGTCTTGCAATAATTAGCAAGATGATTAGTACTACCACAGTTCAAACAGGTAGGGAAGGCAAAATAATCTAATCCAACGGATACCGGATCCGAAATCCGAAATTTTGGATTTACCGAACCCGATTTTTTGGATTTGGGTATGGATTTAATTTTTAAAGCCGAATTTTTTTAGATTTGGATTTGGATATTAGGTATACCGATCCGAAACCCGATCCAAAATCCGAAACTCTATCCGAATCCGATCCGAACCCGAAATCCGAAAAAAAACTGAATTATTATATATATATATATAATTATATATATATATATAATTATATATATAATATTAGAATTTTATATATTATATATTATAATATATATAATATATATATATATTATAATATACAATATACATATTATTATATAATTTGTAGAACATATATTTTTATATTTATATAAAAAATTAACTATTTATAAAATTTAATGAAATATAATTATTCAATCATTTAAACGGGTGATAAAGTTTATAAGGTTAACAAAATATCTTTTAGTGATAAATCTAAAAAGCCGGTTATCAATTGAGTTGATTTTTTAAATATTAACTATACATATAATAACACAATTAATGATGTGGTGGAGTGGTTGAAAATGACACGTTAAAACTCTTTCTCTGTAAGTCGCATGTTCGGTCCCAAGCACTTGCAATATCAATAATTATACAAATTTTTAGATTTCTGGTTCGGGTTTTGGGTTCGGGCATGAATATCCAATTCAAAAAAATTTTGGGTTTCGGGTATACCCGAATTCGATCCGAAATCCGATGGATCGGGTTCGCGTATTCATTTTCGGGTATTTTTCGGGTTCGGGTCGGGTTTGGGTATGGATAAAATTTTTGGGTTTGGATATGGATTCTGCAATACCCAGTCCGATCCGACCCGATTGCCATCCCTACAAACAGCTTTTTCTAGGTGCATTGGGAGGAGTTACATAATTGCCATATTAACACCTACCTTGCCATTCATATTCTTCCTAGGCCTTTTCTTCTTGTCTTTCATGTGTAGATCCTTCAGCTTTTGCTTAAGCTGTTTCTAAATCATTAAACCAATATTTACTGATTTTGTGTGAACCTGTTCACTCCTATCAGTAATTAAGTTTGATCTAGGTGCTGAGGTTGAACCTACCTGATTAACTGATCTGACAGCATCAGCACTTGAATTAAACTTAATGGTCTTCAACTAAACCTTGTTCAGTTTGACCTTAGTAGTTGTACTTACTGGTTTATTTTTCTCAGTTTCTTTTTCAATTTTCTTATCAGAATTAGATCTATCAACATATCCTAATCCTGATCCCCAGCAGCCATTCTCTAAACTTTCCTGAGTTATTTTTTCTGAGTTAGTCCAAAGTTTAATAACCTCTCTTTATTTATCTAACTCCTTTTCTAGATAAACATATTTTTCTAACTGTTTTTCTTTAACATAAACAATATTATCTCTTTCTTTTTAAATTTCTAGCATGGAAAGCAACTCCATTTCTAGGTGATCATTCCTTTTTCTTTAACACATAATTTTCACTCTTGATTCTATTGTTCTCTAAGGTTTGATCCCTATAACTAACATGCAGAGATTTAAGAAACAATCTTAATTCATAGATATCATCAGTATCAAAAGCAAGAATAGTCTGAGGTAACTTTAATTTAGCATTGCCAACCTCAGTATCAGCATTTGCCATGAGAGCATAATTGACCTCATCATCTGATTCTGATGTATCATCCCAGTTTTTCTTCTTTGAGATCAAAGCTTGTTTCTTCTCAGCTCTGGGTTTTCTACAGTCAGCTGCAAAGTGTCCACTTCTATCACAGTTGTAGCATCTCTCCTTTGATTTTTCAAGTTTTTCCGGATCTTGGTTCCTTCCGATCAGTATTTCTTCTGTTGTTCCTCTTATCAGAGTTTGAGGAACTGGAATCTTTTCTAGGAAATCTTCTCCCTTTCTTGAAGTTCTTGTAGACCATCTTCTCGAAGCCCTTAACCAATAGAGCAGCCATTTGATCCATGTCATTATTATTGTCATGATCACTATCAGTATCTGATTCATTATCAGTGTTTGAGTCATCATCAGAGTTTGATAATTCAGTATTTGACTTTGCAATCATAGCTTTTCCTTTGGAGTAGCTTTTTCTCATAGATTTCTCCTTTAGCTTCTCTTCAACTTTGAGTGCTACTGGTCTACACTTAGATCCTTTCTTCTTGCTTCTTTTGTCCATCTCTAGTTCATGAGTTTTCAGTATTCCATAGATCTCATCTAGAGGTGTGTCATTAAGTTGATAGTTATCTGTTAGGGCGAAAACACGCGCTAATAATACACGCAAGTATACGCGTTCGCAAGTAATATAGAATACTTTCTAGTTCATTCCCACAGAGACTCAGACTAATTATGTTCAATTAACTCACTCACCAGTGTATGATTACTTCTCAATGTTAAGACAATAACACTTAGATTGGTTAACTAATTATTAACTACAATTAACTACTATAATTAACCACTTAATTAACACTCGAATTAACAATATTAAAACACTCATGAGATCAGAACTTCATTACTACTTCCTTCAATAGCTATTGTTATTACCCTTAGCATGCAACAGTGATGATATTAATCGAATAACACGAAACTGATAAAAGCCAACTTTCATTGTACTAGTACCATTCTACCAAACATCCACAATTAAGATAGAAGTTGAATATGCATCAATTATGTTGAGTCCCTATATATCTACAGAAATTGACAACATAACGATTTAAGCACAAGTTATTCCTTTTGATTACACAAGGCGAATAAAACGGTTAGAGTTACCCACTAATCATGCATACTCGTACATGAACCTATGCTAGCATGGCAAGTTCTAAATCTCAAGATCCACCGTCGCTTCACAAGAGATTAACACCCTATCTTATATGTTCGCGACGCACATAAGACGAATATGCACAACCAATACTAGATATCATACAATCATCACACACTAAGGTATTAAACAATTAACTAAAGAACTCCATAGTAAATCCGTTACGACCCCATGATCACGATTAGCCCATGATAGCACTCATCGTCATCATGGGTTCATATGAAAACATGATAATAACACACAATAATAATAACTAAAAACTACTTATATTAAACCAGAGTACGTCACAAGAGTAAATAGGTTCAAAGTAAAGAAAACTAGCATCCAACGTTACAACGAAATAAAGAATCACAAGAAAAGATGCTTCCTCTTCGTTGTGGTGTGCTAAAACGGTCTTCTTCCTTATCTCCTTCGCTCCTTGATTAATACAACGATCCAACCTCTGTAAAACGTCTCTGAAATCTACTTATATAGGAGTCCCATAAAACCCAGATAACTCAGAAGTTAGAAGCCAAACAGAAATAGGAGTCTAAAATATTTAATCTGAAAGTACGACCCTGCGCGGCCGCTCAGCATTCCTGAGCGGGCGCTCAGCTTCCTGCGCGGCCGCTCAGCAGAGCTGAGCGGGCGCTCAGACCCCTTCTGGAAAATACTCTGTTTTTGCTCCGTTTCTTCGCTGCAATCTGCTCCTATCTTCCCACTTGCAATGCTAAACACATGCCAAGGCTTATTATTGATGAATTCTCTCCCGAATTGCAACTAATACCCTGAAATGCACAAACACTAGAAAAACGCATCAACTACACAAAATAATTGATTTCAAGACACCAATTTAAGCTATTATAAGATGTTCTAAGTGGTATAAAATGCCACTTATCACACCCCCAAACTTAAATCGATGTTTGTCCTCAAGCGTCACAGACTCAAGAATAAAATAAAAACATGCATAAATGCAATCTATATGAAATGCAGCGATCCCCCTTACTACGACCAAACCGACCAACTTACGACATCTCAACAAATGTAATTAGGCGAATAAAGATTAATCAAATCATGCAAACTAACATACAGCCAGAAACGTGGTGTGTGTAGATGCTTAACAGATATGCTTCGAAACTAGATCAATTATCATAACTCAACTATCCTCAAGGCAATCGCATGATTATACGAAGAATAAAAATTCTAGGCACAAAGTGACTTATAACACTTCAACAATCCTGGAGCTTATTACGGAATCATGCTTTTATTTATAACAACAAATGCTTATTTGACCGTGCAATGAGTGAGGTCCACAAAAGACTTATGCAATGGCATCCATGTAGCGAGCGTTAGGTTAGCGGATCCCAGACTATAAAAGCCTTAGGTCACTAGGCACAAAGTCCCCTAAGAACTTAATAACTTGAATACCAAAGAGCCCACTCGTGATCAATTATGCATTAACTCTTTATTATTATTTTTTTCTTTTTTTTTCTTTCTTTTTTTTTCTTTTTCTATTTTTTTTCTTTTTCTTTTTTTCTAAATTTCCGAGCAAGTGCGTTTCGCTCCCTCTTGCTCAACCCTAGACTACTCGCATAAACATATGAGCCGGCTACTAGCCATTTGAAGCCTAGCCACAATTAGCAATGAATTCCACTTTTTACTCCATTTTTTTTTCATGCCTTTTATCACTAAGAACCTATTATAAAATTCTAAGAATAATCAATAGATTAACCTCGATAACCATCGAACCATAACAACAATCTAGTCCTTAAGCATTCTCTAAGACTTAGTGAAATTACAAGTATTTCTAGCATGCATATCAACCTACACGACTCAACATCACTTTAACGCTATCACTACACTCGCATCAACATCACAAATCAATTGGTAAATCAGCGCAAAAGGGATCATGGTATATGCATGAGCTACATGACATGATAAATAAAGCTATAAATAATAAAAAAAAATATATGGCAAAAATTATGCAATTATATGAACTAAACTATCATGAATATGCAACTATATGACACACACACAAAATATTCCTTAACTACCACCCTCAAACTTAAAATCTTCATTGTCCCCTGTGAAGGTAGTAGAAAGGAACACAGGGTATACCTACTCGGAGAGATCATCATCATCATCACCCTCAGAGGGTGGTGTATCAGGAGGCGGATATGTAGAGTCCTCACCAAAAACTGGCCACTGGATGTCAGCTCCAAGGCCTCGAAAAGCAGTCCCAAGTGCAAGAGTGAGCTCCTGAGCAAACCTGCTCTGTGTCTCGTACATAGCGTTCATCCTCCTTGACAGCCTTTTATACTGGGCATCAGACATCCTAGCTCCCTCCTGAGCTCTAGAAGAACCAGCTTCAGCTCGCCTTGGCCTCGTCATGGTAGCACCTCGTGCTGGACGCCCTCCTGGAACACGATAACCCAGCCCATGCTCCTCGGGCTCACCACCGGTCCACTCTTGCATCGCATGCAGAGTCCCGGAATCAATAGGAGCGGCCAACAACTGCAACTACTCATGAGACGGCCACTGAACTTCCACCGCTCGGCAAAGCTTGGTAACCGTGGATGCATAAGGGATGTTCATGTGCTTAGCTCCCCTCAAAAACTTTAGAATTCCTTGGTAGATGAACTCACCAAGGTCCACATAGTACTCCTCATTCAAAATTCCCCACAACAACTATGCTCTCTCAACTGTGACCTCATGTGCATGCGAAGTAGGCAAAATATTAGCACAAATAAAAGCATTCCATGCACGGGCATACCTATTCATCGCGATCGCCGGAAAGTGACGATACTCGTTAGTCCCCGTCTTGAAGGTCCAAAATGTGCCCGGCCTACAGAGAGTGACACAAATCAAATCCAAGTCAAAATCCTCAGCAGTCTTCTCGTTCCAATTCTCCTCTGTGGGCTTCCTCTATCGCTGCCCAATCACACGGTGAATCGCCGCAGGGTGATAATCAACCGTCATCCCCGGACCACGGAATACCCATTCTTCTCAGACTTCGCGTTCGCATAGAACTCGTGAACCACGCTCATCGGCACTGCTTCAGGAGATTCACAAAAAGCAATCCAACCCTTCTCAGCAATCATAGGCAACAACTCACCATCCCTCCCTGATGGTAAGAACCCCCTCTCCTTCAAAATCGGCTTACCCAGAAGCCTGGTATATTCCTCCTCAGCAGCTCTATCATTCAAATGAGGCCTCGCAGCAGTACCCCTCGAAGAATCAGCAGTAGGGACAGTGTTGCTGCTATCGATAGTCCTAGATCTCTTGGGTGCCATCGAAACTGAGTAAAAGTGTTTAAGATTTGTGTGTTTGGGTTTGGGAGAGAGTTTAAGGTTTGAAAGTGTATGGGGAATATATGGGATAGGTGTATGTATATATAGGGTAGGGATTAGGGTAGAATTTGATTAGGAGTGGGTTTTGAGGGTTAAAAACGTGGGTAATGGGAGAATAAATCGTGGGTAATGGGGCTGTAAATTGTTTTTTTATTTTTCAGATTTTTTTGGATTTTTATAGGACTTAAAAAAAATTCTTCCAGTCGGGCCCTGAGCGGTCGCTCAACAAAGCTGAGCGGTCGCTCAGCAAAGCTAAGCGGTCGCTCAGCAGAGCTGAGGGGCGCTCAGGGGTCTTCTGGATTTTTTTTTCCTTGCCCTGTTTTTCTGATTTTTTTGTGGTTTTGGATAAGTTACTAAATTCTAAGGTTCCTGTAACAACAAATCATGGGTTGCCTCCCACGAAGCGCTTCTTTTTCGTCATTAGCTTGACGTAGCGTACCTTACTCAAGTTGACAATAAAACGACACTAACCACTTCCTGGTTTACCGTGTCCCCATAGTAGTGCTTCAAACGCTGACCATTAACCTTGAATGCTTGGTCCGGATCATTCTCAAAAATCTCCACCGCTCCATGTGGAAACACAGTTTTGACAATAAAAGGTCCCGACCACCTTGATTTCAACATCCCAGGAAAAAGTCGGAGACGGGAGTTGAATAAAAGAACTTGCTACCCCGGCACGAATAACTTAGGATGTAGCTTCCTGTCGTGCCACTTTTTCACCTTTTCCTTGTACATTTTGTTGTTCTCGTACGCTTGGAGTCGAAATTCGTCAAGTTCATTAAGCTGAAGCATTCGCTTCTTTCCAGCTGCATCTAGATCGAGGTTCAACTTCTTCAACGCCCAATAGGCCTTATGCTCAAGCTCCGCAGGTAAATGACATCCCTTACCATACACAAGTTGAAACAGGGACATCCCAAGTGGAGTCCTGTATGCTATTCTGTAAGCCCAAACAGCTTCAACGAGATTTAAAGACCAATCCTTCCTTGACAGACAAACAACCTTCTATAAAATGCGCTTGATATCTCTGTTAGACACTTCTGCTTGACCATTTGTTTGCGAATAATAGGCAGTAGCAACCCGATGATTCACATTGTAGCGCAGCATAATAGAAGTAAACTTACGGTTGCAGAAATGCGACCCTTCATCACTTATGATTACTCGTGGCGTTCCAAACCTTGTGAAAATCTGCTTATGAAGAAAATTCAACACTGCTTTTGCATCATTTATCGGTAGAGCTTTGACTTCTACCCATTTTGAGACATAATCGACTGTCAGCAAGATATACTGATTATTGCAGGACGAGACAAAAGGCCCCATGAAATCGATTCCCCAAACATCAAAGACCTCGACTTCAAGCATCACATTTAACGGCATCTCATCCTTTATCGTAAGATTTCTCACTCTTTGGCAATGATCACACCTTAAAACGAACTGATGAGCATCCTTAAATAAAGTAGGCCAGAAAAAACCTGCTTGCAGAATACGAGCTGTCGTCTTTTCACCACCATAGTGTCCACCATAAATTGTGGAGTGGCTGTCTCGTAATATCCCCTCCGTCTCACAGAACGGGATACATCTCCTGATGATCTGGTCAGCTCCCTGTCTAAATAAATACGGTTCATCCCACATATACCACTTCACCTCATGCAGAAACTTCTTCTTTTGAGCTGTGGTCAAATTAAGAGGCATTATATTGCTGACAAGATAATTCACAATATCTGCGAACCATGGCTCTTCCTCCTGAACTGCGAACAACTGCTCATCCGGAAAAGATTCGTTGATCAATGTCTTATCATGTGAAGTAAACTCGGGATTCTCCAATCTAGAGAGATGATCAGCTACTTGATTCTCAGTACCTTTTCGATCCTTGATCTCTAACTCAAATTCATGTCATTAGAGCACCCAACGAATGAGTCTCGGCTTCGAATCCTTCTTGGAAACCAAATAGCGAATGGCCGCATGATTAGTGAATACTGTCACCTTTGTCCCAAGCAAATAAGATCAAAATTTTTCGAAACCACAAATTATAGCCAAGAGCTCTTTCTCAGTAGTGGTGTAGTTCATTTGGGCCTTGTTTAAGGTCTTGCTAGCATAGTAGACCACATGAAAGAGCTCTTGGCTATAATCACTTGCATCACACATCATCTCAAAAGGCTCTGTCCAATCAGGTGTTGTAATAACTGGTGCAGCTATCAAACTCTTCTTAAGAGTCTCGAATGCCGTTAAGCAGTCATCATCAAATTTGAAAGGCACATCCTTCTCAAGCAAGTTGCACAACGGCTTAGATATCTTCGAAAAGTCCTTGATGAAACGCCGATAAAAACCCGCATGACCAAGAAAACTACGGATTTCTTTCACAGAAATAGGTGGTGGAAGATTTTCAATGACTCCCACCTTGGCTTTGTCCACCTCAAGACCCTTGCTAGAGACCTTATGCCCAAGAATAATGCCTTCACGCACCATAAAATGACATTTTTCCCAATTGAGCACCAAATGTTTCCACACACCTTTTGAGTACTGCACGAAGATTATTCAAACATTCATCATACGAATGTCCAAAGACGGAGAAGTCGTCCATGAACACCTCGACATTATTTCCAATCATGTCAGAGAATATAGCCATCATACATCTCTGAAAAGTGGTCGGTGCGCCACATAATCCAAATGAAACTCTGTGAAAAGCAAACGTGCCAAATGGACAAGTGAAGGTAGTCTTTTCTTGATCCTCTGGTGCAATACAAATCTGATTATACCCTGAGTAGCCATCCAGAAGACAATAATACTCATGACCGGTCAACCTGTCAAGCATCTGATCAATAAACGGAAGCGGGAAGTGATCCTTCCTTGTGGCCTTGTTCAACTTTCTGTAATCCATGCATACTCTCCATCCTGTGACTGTTCGAGTGGGGATGAGCTCGTTCTTCTCATTTGCTACCATAGTGATACCTCATTTCTTAGGCACACATTACACGGGACTCACCCAAGAACTGTCAGAAATAGGATAAATGATTCCTGCATCCAACCACTTCAGAATTTCTTTCTTCACCACTTCAGAATTTCTTTCTTCACCACTTCTTTCATGATAGGATTAAGTCTGCGCTGTTGCTCAACAGTTGGCTTACTACCCTCCTCTAGCAGAATCTTATGCCTGCAATATGAAGGGTTGATCCCTTTGATGTCTGCTATAGTCCAGCCGATAGCCGATTTGAATTCTCTTAAAATCCTTAAAAGCTTGTCCTCCTCACTACCTGAAAGGTCAGATGCAATAATAATAGGTAAAGTAGATGCATCACCTAAAAAAGCATACCTCAAGTGTTCAGGCAATGTCTTAAGCTCCAAGGTAGGTGCTTCCTCAATCGATGGTTTTAGCTTTCCTTCAGCATTTTTGAGGTCAGAAGTACCAAGAGATTCAAACGGCATGTCTAGCTTTCGCCTTCAGGGAGAAGCATTAAGATATTGTAGTTGCTCATTGCCATCCTCATCATCAATGTCAAAATCCCCCACTAAGGCCTTCTCTAATGCATCAGACATTAGCATATGATCGATTTCTGAAGTAACCGCAGAATCAATCAAATCCACTTTTAAGCACTCCTCATCTTCTGTAGGGAATTTCATTGCTTTGAATACATTGAATGTCACATCCTGATCCTGCACCCGCATAGTAAGTTCACCTTTCTGCACATCTATCAAGGTACGACCTGTAGCCAAGAAAGGTCTCCCCAAGATTATGGGAATCTTCTTATCTTCCTCAAAATCCAGAATAACAAAGTCTGCAAGAAAGAAGAGCTTATCCACCTTTACTAGCACATCCTCCACTATGCCTCTTGGGTAAGTAATAGAACGATCAGCCAATTGTAGAGACATGTAGGTGGGTTTTGGATCAGGCAAATTCAACTTTTTAAAGATCGACAACGGCATCAGATTGATGCTTGCTCCCAAATCACAAAGGCATTTGTCAAAAGACAACTTGCCAATGGTGCAAGGAATGGTGAAGCTACCTGGATCCTTAAGCTTTGGAGGTAACTTTTGTTGCAGCACAGCACTGCATTCTTCCGTTAGAGCAACAGTCTCAAGGTCATCCAGTTTCACCTTCCTTGAAAGAATACTCTTCATAAATCTAGCATAACTAGGCATTTGCTCCAGAGCCTCAGCGAAAGGTATATTGATGTGAAGTTTCTTGAACACCTCCAGAAACTTACCGAACTGCTTATCCAGCTTTTGTTGTTGCAATCTCTTAGGGAAATGTGGTGGAGGATAGAGCTGTTTCTCCCCTGTATTACCCTCAGGCAAAGTGTGTCCAACAGTAGTCTTCCTTGGTTCCGCCGCTTTCTCCTTTTCCTTAGCTTCTTCATCTCCAACTTCAGCTTCTCCTTCTTTTGCTTTTTCAGCATCAGCAACTTTTCCAGACCTTAAGGTAATAGCCTTGACTTGCTCTTTAGCTTTCTTCTTGCCTGGCACTTCAGTGTCACTGGGAAGTATGCCAGGTTGATGATTGAGAACTGTATTGGCTATTTGACCGATTTGATTTTCCAAGGTCTTGATAGAAACCGCCTGACTTTTGTATAACAGCTTAAGTTCCTCAAAATCAGCACTAGAGGGTGGAGTTGCACCTCCTTGTTGAGGATATGATTGCCTTTGAGCATAATGTTGTGGTTGCTGGAATCCAGGTGGATTGAACTGCTTACTTACGCCTTGCTGATATGGTTGCTGAATAGCATTTTGATTATTACTCCAGCTAAAATTTGGATGATTTCTATTATTAGGATGATAAGTAGCTAGCACAGGTTGCTGTTGTCGCTGATAATTGTTCACATACTGAACAGATTCGTTAACAAGAGAACACTGATCCGTAGCATGAGAACCTGCACAAAGCTCACAGACCATAGCTATCTGATTGACTCCATAGGTAGCTAGAGAATCGACCTTCATAGACAGCGCTTGGAGCTGCGCTGCAATAGCTGTAGCTGCATCGACTTCCAAAATACCTGCTACCTTTCCAGGCATAATCCTTTGAGTTGGGTTTTGATGCTCATTTGCAGCCATAGTCTTAATAAGATTATAAGCCTCAGTATAGCTTTTGGCCCACAAGGCGCCTCCAGCTGCTGCATCGAGCATGGGCCGAGATTGGGCCCCCAAACCATTATAGAAACCAGTGATCACCATCCAATCAGGCATTACATGATGTGGACACTTTCTCAACATCTCCTTGTAGCGCTCCCAAGCTTCGCACATAGATTCTGTAGGTTGCTGCACAAACTGAGTAAGAGCACTCCTCATAGCAGCAGTCTTCGCCATTGGATAAAACTTCACCAGAAACTTTTGCGCAAGATCTTGCCAAGTTGTGATAAACCCCGCTGGTTCAGAATGTAACCAGTCCTTAGCTTTATCCCTCAGAGAGAATGGGAAAAGCCTCAGCTTGATAGCCTCATCAGTCACACCATTATATTTGAAAGTACTGCAGATCTCGACAAAATTCCTTATGTGCATGTTGGGGTCTTCAGTCGCAGCACCTCCGAAAGAAACAGAATTCTGCACCATCTGAATAGTGCCCGGCTTGATTTCAAAGGTGTTAGCCTGAATAGCCGGATGAAGAATGCTTGACTGAATGTCATCAATTTTAGGCCGAGAAAAGTCCATAAGAGCTGGATCTGCCGGAACAATACGATCACCCATGATTAATGGTTCTTTCTGCTCACTTCCTGAATCCGAATCTTCAAAATCTATCTTCTCTGGAATATCAAGAACTTTGTCTGTCTCCGCAGCTATATCTAAAGTCCTCTTGCGAGTACGAGAACGAGTTTGCATAAACGCTCACTAAAGTACCAGAAACACAACCGGAAATAATAAGTAACACATCTTAATCACTGAGTCCTAATGAGCAATGATGGTAAGTACATAAACTAAACAAATACGCCGAGTCCCCGGTAGCGACACCAAAAACTTGTTAGGGTGAAAACATGCGCTAATAACACACGCAAGTATACGCTTTCGCAAGTAATATAGAATACTTTCTAGTTCGTTCCCACAGAGACTCAGACTAATTATGTTCAATTAACTCACTCACCAGTGTATGATTACTTCTCAATGTTAAGACAATAACACTTAGATTGATTAACTAATTATTAACTACAATTAACTACTATAATTAACCACTTAATTAACACTCGAATTAACAATATTAAAACACTCATGAGATCACAACTTCATTACTACTTCCTTCAATAGCTATTGTTATTACCCTTAGCATGCAACAGTGATGATATTAATCGAATAACACGAAACTGATAAAAGCCAACTTTCATTGTACTAGTACCATTCTACCAAACATCCACAATTAAGATAGAAGTTGAATAGGCATCAATTATGTTGAGTCCCTATATGTCTACAGAAATTGACAACATAATGATTTAAGCACAAGTTATTCCTTTTGATTACACAGGGCGAATAAAACGGTTAGAGTTACCCACTAATCATGCATACTCGTACATGAACCTATGCTAGGGGTAAGTTCTAAATCTCAAGATCCATCGTCGCTTCACAAGAGATTAACACCCTATCTTATATGTTCGCGACGCACATAAGACGAATACGCACAACCAATACTAGATATCATACAATCATCACACACTAAGGTATTAAACAATTAACTAAAGAACTCCATAGTAAATCCATTACGACCCCATGATCACGATTAGCCCATGATAGCACTCATCGTCATCATGGGTTCATATGAAAACATTATAATAACACACAATAATAATAACTAAAAACTACTTATATTAAACCAGAGTACGTCACAAGAGTAAATAGGTTCAACGTAAAAAAAAACTAGCATCCAACGTTACAACGAAATAAAGAATCACAAGAAAATATGCTTCATCTTCGTTGTGGTGTGCTAAAACGGTCTTCTTCCTTATCTCCTTCGCTCCTTGATTAATACAACGATCCAACCTCTGTAAAACGTCTCTGAAATCTACTTATATAGGAGTCCCATAAAACCCAGATAACTCAGAAGTTAGAAGCCAAACAGAAATAGGAGTCTAAAATATTTAATCTGAAAATACGACCCTGCGCGGCCGCTCAGCATTCCTGAGCGGGCGCTCAGCTTCCTGCGCGGCCGCTCAGCAGAGCTGAGCGGGCGCTCAGACCCCTTCTGGAAAATACTCTGTTTTTGCTCCGTTTCTTCGCTGCAATCTGCTCCTATCTTCCCACTTGCAATGCTAAACACATGCCAAGGCTTATTATTGATGAATTCTCGCCTGAAATGCAACTAATACCCTGAAATGCACAAACACTAGAAAAACGCATCCAATACACAAAATACTTGATTTCAAGACACCAATTTAAGCTATTATAAGATGTTTTAAGTGGTATAAAATGCCACTTAACATTATCCCTTATTGATGTGACCTTAAAGTCCCACTTTTCAGGGAGAGCAAGTAGGAACTTCAAGTTTGAGTCCTCCAAATCATACTCCTTGTCGACAAGAGACAAGTCATTGAGAAGCTTCTGAAATCTGTCATAGATCTCAGTTAAGGACTCATTATCTCTTGAGTCAAAGTGCTCGTATTCTTGAGTAAATACTGTCCTCATGTTCTTCTTGATAGCGGTTGTGCCTTGACACTTTACTTCTAAATCATCCCATATCTCTTTTGCTGTCTTACATCCAATAACCCTATTGGACATAACACTATTAAGACTGCTGTGTAAGATGTGTCTGACTTTTGCATCCTTCATAATAGATGAAAGATCTTCAGGAGAATAATCCTTCATGTCTTTGTCAATCATCTTTTCTGGTTCTCGTGCAACAGAAATAGCTACCTTCATTGGTTTATGAGGACCATCATAAATCCTTTTTAGATATTCAGGATATGTGGCTTCCAAATACATGACCATCATGACTTTCCAGATTGGATATTCATGTATCTTTAGGATTGGCACCTTGATTGCTTCATATCTACTCATGTTGCTGCTAATCTGTGATGTGGCTTGGGGTGGTGGTTTTGGATTCTGTGGTTCTTCTTCTTTGTCAGGCATTGAAGATTAATTTTTAGATCTTAAATTGTTTGTATTTTAACAACAAACTCTGATACCAATTGTTAGGTACGTAATCAACTTTAGAAGGGGGTGAATACAGTTTATACAATCAATTTGACAAAGCTTCAACATAATCAACAGTTTTTATATTAACAGATAAAAACTGATTACAAACGTACTCTCTCAAAAGGATGAATAAATATCCTTGAGAGCTGTTAGGTTATGTTAATGATATAATAATGTTCGCAATGCATATAGCGTGAACCTAATATGTGCTTCATATAGAGCATAACTACACAATCAAATAAGGAATCCTATTATATTACAATAAGGAAACATATCAATATATGATTGCTTCTGAGATAAAGTCCTTCGCCGCCTTAAATTCCTGATTTCCTTTTTCATATCTAATATATACTGAAGTGCAAATCCTGATGACATCATTAGCTGATCACCGAGTACTGATATAAGTACTAATGACGTCACTCTTCAGTAAATAATGATATAAGTCTTGATGACATCACTCTTCAGTAAATACATATGTATGTTTTGTTATGTTCTGCATACCGGGATCTATTCCATTTTATTTTGCAGGCACTTACATTCTAATATGTTCTATAATATTAACATATATTTGTTGTTAGTGTTTAATCTGGATAATTTGTATTGGACTCAATATTCTTTTTCTTCTAGACTGAATGTTTGTAGTGGACTTATGTTAGTGCCATTCAGACAAGGGCACTTCTGACTATAAACATTGGTATTTCGAGAAAAAAGTTTGCACTATTGTTGCAAAGCTAGCTGCACTACTTCCATCTCATATGTGATTAAATCTAAATGTCTTAAATTCACATAAGTGTGTCCACTAGTATTCACTTCACCTAACTGTGTCCAATTTAGGAAATTTTACATTTCTCTCCATTGGATATGCAAATATCTGTGAGTCTATAAATCTTTTAGTTTGATTTTCAAACCATAACTGTTAGTGTTTGTGCCTTAGAGACAACACTATAATATTTTAGTTTCAAACATTTGGATTGTTAATGTTCGTGTTCTATCGATTATTCCTTTTTATAATTTATTAATTCTTAATTTACTGCGATATAAATGTTAGATTAATAAATGTCCTTGTAATATGATATGTAATTCTATATATCTAAGTACGTGACTTAGAAATGAGATTATGAGAATAGTATCAATATTCCTAAAAGTCCCTAGTTCAGTATTATTATAGGAGACAATAATAATACATTAAGACTAGTGTGTTTGTTGACTGATGATCAAATCTCATTGATCATAGGTATGGTGATACTAAAGTCAAAATGCAGGCACATGTATTAGATCGAGTGTCTGAACAAACTGATGGCTCATACCATCATCGACTCGTCTGTAAGGCATTTGACGCCGTTTAGACCCTGTAATCTGCGATTTAATGTTATCAGATTTAATTTTGAATTTTCTGGTTTCTTTTCCATATTTTTTTTATGATTAAATCAATATGGGTATGATATGTTAAGACCAAATTATGTGTTCAAACATGTTCTTATGTGTTAATTGAGCATGGTGGATGGTTATGTCTTATGATCTTAGGTTAATGGTTTTTGTTTTTTAAATACGGCTTGCATGTCGTTCGATCTTGTAATTATTAAATCTCGAATGTTACTCAAGTTCTTCTTGTAAGTTCATTAGATTAGTTTTTATTTTTCATTCTTGTAATGTACATGAAGACATGAAGATTTGAAGATCAAGGAAGGGTAATCCCATATGGAGGTCATCCAAGGAAGCAATATAAGAAAGAAGATATGTAATAGTTAGCATGTATTTATTTTCCACCTTAGATTCACCAATATCTTTGTCATTAGTTTGATGAAGATCACATAAGATGAAGCCATAACTAACCACATTTAATTTATTGCACTTTACATATATATGCTCATATGATGAATGTATGTGTAGAGTAGTTTAATGATGCCTGCTTAATTAGATAAATGATGTATGTATTAGATACGACACCCATGCCATGCTTGCTAAATAAGATAAAATCTATAACGATTCAAGATTTTAAAATGAACAAACGATTATGAGATTCTCGTGTTTATGAAACACGGAATAAAATACAATCTTCTTTTATTCTGACATGGGGCGATTTTATCAAAAGCGAGTTCATTGAACTTGTGACCGTTGTGATTCCCCCACTACCTGGAAATCAAACCATTGACGAATATTGATTTGAAGTATTTTATTCAAGGAAAAATCAGGAATCTCTTTATGATGGGATCATGATCATTTTAAAATTAACAAAACCCTAAAGTTAATATTAAGTTGATCAGATGCCTTACAATGAGTCCAATATGTTAACCCCTAAATTGATAAGGAGTGGGTTCGCCAAAGCGAAGTACTCCCATCTATCGTGAGAGATGTGTTGAAGTATATTGATACTTTTTGACTATTGGGTTTGACTTAAATAAGTTACCATAATAGGATTGTGAACTTAGAGGCATAGAGTTTGGCGAGATTTATTAGATAAATATGAACAAAAGTTGTTCCACCAAGCTATCCAAGAGTTATATAGTTGATATAATTGACAAATATTGTCAACCTAAATAATCATGTTTTAGGAGAAAATTCAAAGCTGACCTAATGCATGGTGAAATATGGATCTTGGCTCACTAGAAAGGATATAGAAGATATTCTTTCCGAATTAATAGTTAGGGCAATATATCTGATAAAAATTGTAGAAGATAGATATTATGAATATTTATATATATATATATATAAATAATCACTTGAACATAATTTAATGATCATATGTAGACTAATTCATTTTATGCAGTTTAATATTGTAGATATCAAATGACAAATAACACAAATAACTTTTCTATGTAATAATCCTTGAGAAGGACAAGCTGAGATGAAATAATTTCCTCGACTGACATGGGAACTTGAGGATTGTCCTCAGGTTCAAGGATGTCACTCAGACCCCTCCCTTATTTTTTCTAGCTGAGAATGAAACATTTGTTGAATAAAAGGCTTAGCAGAAACAAATTGATTATGCAACTGATATTTCATGTCTCTTGCTTGCAATTATGAGTGTTGAGCTTTATAAGCAATAAGAGCATAGTGATGCTTATGATGTGATTGAGCACTTTCAAAGGATGTTTGAAGGATAGGCTCGTCAAGAAAGATTTGACAATAATAAGGCACTTTAAATTTGCATAAAAGGGAGAGAGAGATCCGGTTGGACCACTTGTTCAAAAGATGATAGGTATATACATGCCTTGATATTTTGGGTTTTAAGATTGGTATAGAGACTCAACTTGATTTGATCAATCAATCTTTGAACAACTTTTATTCTCAATTTGTTACGATAAAAATGAATGGGATAGACAAAACACTGACTAAGTTGTTAGGCATGTTTAGAACTGCTGAAAATAACATGGTAAATGCATGAACTACGTCCATATTGATGGTGTACACATGAAATGCAAATGCAAAAGGGAACTGGACAGGAAAAGTGAAGATTTGATCTTATGTTTTGCCCGACCAAAGTCCAATCCCAAAGGGGCTTTTGAAGCCTATTAGTGGTGTTGCTAATGAAGATGATTATCTCTTCTGTGGAAATAACCGGATGATTGGAAGTTAAACTGTCGATCTTAATTGGAAGATCCTAAGAAGAAGACCAGCAAGGGTCAAGCTTCAGGTATTGGGTTAGAATTGGAGCGAAAGTTATTGCCCTAGTTGAAGGAACTCGGTACCTAATTTTTCCCATAAGATGAAGTTGAGAACTTGGTAAATTATTAATAAGTGTCTGCCTTTAGATGAGACATTATCTCAATTTCTTGTCAAGACAAGAAAGGTTTTTTATTTTAATTAAATAAACAACAGTTTTTTATTCTATTTCAGTGATAAGGCCTATAATGTTGCACAATTAGTTAACAATTTATATGTTCTGAAATGGCTCAAATCAATCATTACTTCTAGCAATTTTCGTTTAAGCCTTATTAATGAGAAACGCATTTCTGAGTTACATATAGAAGGATACTTGGATAAATTTAATTTTGAATCATACGGAAGATGTGAAACTTGTCTCATTGGCAAGATAACGAAAGCTTCTTTTACCCGATAAGGTGAAAGGGCCACTGAACGATTAGGACTTATACATTATGATGTATGTGGTCGAATGCGTATGATGGTACGGGGTGGCTTTTACTACTTCATAACATTTATAGATGGCTTCAATAGATATGGATATGTATATCTTATGAAGAACAAATTTGATTCGTTTGAAATGTTCAAAGAATATAAGGCTGAAGTAGAAAAGCAAATAGGGGAAAATATAAAATTTCTACGATCAGATCGTGGAGGAGAATACTTAAGCTCAAATTCAAGAGTTTCTTAAAGGAGTGTGATATTGTATCACAACTTACTCCTTCTGGAACACCTTAATGGAATAGAGATTCTGAGAGGAGAAATCGTACCTTGTTGGACATGGTGTGATCGATGATGAGTCAAGCGGATCTTCCGATTAGCTTCTGGGGTTATGCTCTAGAAACAGCCATATACATACTTAACCGAGTTCCGACAAAAGCAGTTCAAAAGACTCCATATGAGATATGGACTGATAAACGGCATAGCATGCCATTTATGAAAATTTGGGGATATGAAGCGTTTGTAAAACTTTTAGCCTCTGACAAGCTTGGACCAAAATTAGATAGATGTTATTTTGTGGGATACCTAAGTAAAACTAGGATATAGTTTTTATAATCCTTCCGAGAACAAGGTGTTTATTGCTCGAACCGCTGTATTTCTTGAAGGAGAAATACTTTATAAGAAAATCAGTGGGAGAACAATACATCTTGGTGAAGATCGAGAACCATATGATAACATTGAACCAGAGTTGGAACAAGATCAGAATGTACATCAAAATGTTAAAAGTAATCATATTCAGGAAACACAGGTTGTTCGTAGATCAAGTAGAATTCATCATAAGCCCGAGCAAAATTATGGATTTCTCTTGACTAGAGATGGTGATGTGATGCTTATGGATAATGATAAGCCTTTCACCTACCAAGATGCTATGAATAGTCCAGACTCTAAGAGATGGCTGGAGGCCATGAAATCCGAGATGGAATTCATGTATCAAAATAAAGTATTAATTTTAGTTGATCCACTCGAAAGGGTATAACCTATTCGGTGCAAGTGGGTTTTAAAAGAAATCCAACATAAATGGTAAAGTACAGACCTATAAAGCACGACTAGTGGCAAAAGGTTTCAAGCAAATTCATGGTATAGACTATGATGAGACTTTTTCACCAGTTGTTGGTCAAGTCCATCAGGATTTTGCTAGCAATAGCTACTTACTTTGACTATGAGATTTGGCAAATGGATGCCACCGCTTTCTTATATGGGAGCGCTGAAGAGGATGTATATATGATACAGCCTGAGGGTTTTGTCGATCCAAAATTTGCTAAGATGGTATGTAAGTTGCTTCTATCTTTTTATAGATTAAAGCAAGCCTCAAGGAGATGGAATATTCATTTTGATAAAACAGTCAAAGAGTTTGGCTTTATTCAAAATAAAGATGAACCATGTGTTTGCAAGAAGGTTAGTGGGAGTCATATGAAATTTCTAGTATTATATGTGGATGACATATAACAAATAGGAAATGACATACATTCTCTACAGGCTGTTTAGACTTGATTGAGTTATAGTTTCTCGATGAAAGACCTAGGCGATGCTGCCTATATATTAGGGATCAAGATCTATAAAGATAAATTAAGGAGATTAATCGACCTAATTAGAGTACATAAATTGATAAAATATTGCATCTCTTTAGGATGTAGGAGGCAAAGAAAGCATAAGTTTCGATGTGTCATTGGAGAGTTATCTCAAAGGATGATTGCCCCCTGAATCATTGGATGATAAGGGTCTTTTGAGAAATTTCCATATGCTTCAGCAATTGAATCTATAATGTGTGCAGTGCTATGTATTTATCCTGATGTTTCGAATGCTTTGAGCATGACGAGCAGATACCAGTCTAATCCAGGTGAGGGTCACTGAATAGTTTTCAAGAATATTATTGAGTACTTAAAGAGGACTAAAGATTTATTTTTGGTGTATAGAGAAGATAGGGAACTCGTTGTAAAGGTTTACACTGATGCTAGTTTCTGAACCTAATTTTTGGACAGACAAAGATGATTATGTGTTTATGTCTGTTTTGTGTATTGTCTAAATATAAGTGATGTTAGCTGGAATAGTTCACAGCAAGAATATTGATGATTCTATAATAGAAACCAAATATATTGATGCTTTCAAAACAACCAAGGAGACTGTTTGGGCATGTCCTTAGACGATATCACCTTATTAATGAGATTAATGATCAAGGAGATATATATGTAAAGTGCATAGTAATGATAAAGTTGTAGACCCACTGACTAAGGATTTGTCGCAGTAGAAGCACGATGGTCATACTAGTTCCATGAGTATTAGATACATGGGTGATTGGCTCTAGTGCAAGTGGGGATTATTAGTGTTTGTGCCCTAGAGTCAACACTATAATGTTTTAATTTCAAACATTTGGATTGTAATGTTTATGTTCTATCGATTATTCCCTTTTATAATTTATGAATTCTCAATTTACTGTGATATAAATGTTAGATTAATAAATGTCCTTGGAATATGTTATGCAATTATATAACTCTAAGTACATGACTTAGAAATGAGATTATGAGAATAGTATCAATATTCCTAAAAGTCCATAGTTGAATATTATTATAGGGGATAATAATAATACAGTAAGACTAGTGCGTTTGTTGGCTGATGATCACATCTCATTGATTATAGGTATGGTGATACTAAAGTCAAAACGCAGGCACATGTATTAGATACATGGTGCTGGATTGTCCCGTTGTGAAATACCACATGTTTATAGTGTCATAGGTTATTCTCACAGTGATAATGATGTAATGGTACTTAGACCTGAAGTCATTATATTTCTATACGAGAATTAATATGCTTTGATTCCATTAAAAGTTATCATTGACCGGGTAATGATAAAAGTGTATTTCGGGTATATTATAAATCGTGTGAGAAATATGAAAGATCTAGATGGGATTTAACCCTCCTATTTTAGGAGTGATATTATTGGTCTCTTGTGTGAGCTAGACTATGAAATGCGTGGTCACGCTCAAATGTTGATTTGATATGATATTCTACTCATTGATCAAGGAAACTTGGATTAAACTATGATGAGGATGACACATTACATGCCTCTAGTTTAATCTATAATATGTGGTTAAATGGATTATATTACACTGTACATTATCACGAAAGGTTTAATCGAATCAACGATTTAATTATTTGGGTAACAATGATGTATTACTAGATGCCGCTCATTGTTTATAATTTTAATATGAGATATTAAAATTATTTCCAATGTAATAATAACCTACAGGGTCACACACAAAGAACACTTGAAGGAGAAATAATTTAAATTATGAATTTAAATCAAATAAGTAATTTATTTTATTTATGATATTAATTAAGTATGACTTAATTAATTAAATAAATAAAATAGAAAAATTTCTTATACTAATTCTGAAATAAGTTATTAATTAATTAAGTGTGACTTAATTAAAATAATAAATTGGGATTTCGGATTAGTATTAATTATAATTAGATTATAGTTAGAAAATTCATTCTTTTCTCTATATAAACTCTTTGAGGGCTGATTCATAAATAAGGATATATGGTTTATAAAACCCTCGTCGTTCAAGGAGAAAGAGGAAGAAAGGTAGACATGGAGTTTTGGGTGCTGGTACACATCAATCCTTCAAGAAAAGCGTTTGTGTGGATACCGTAGAGCGTAGATCGCGAGAGCGGGATACGCGGTGATTCAACAAGGTTTGGAACTCCATTAATCCTCCATTAATAAACTCTTAAAGCTTCTTTAAGGTAAAGATTCTTTCTACGAATTCAATATTGATTTTCGCATGGATCATGCGTA